>NW_028113120.1:432500-435000 GCF_964234715.1 Podarcis melisellensis | reverse complement strand
CAGGACGGACTGCGGTAGTCCATGCACTCTGAACACGTGGTCGATGAAGAGTTTGGCGGTCTGTTCTGCCGTCGCCACCTTGGCACAAGGAATGAAGTGCACCATCTTGGTGAACAAGTCCACAACCACCAGCACCGCCGTCTTGCCCCTGGAGCTGGGCAGGTCAGTAACAAAGTCCAGTGCTACCCTCTCCCACGGTTGCTGCGGCGTTTCCAGCGGTTCCAACAATCCCGCCGGCTTCTGGTGTACTGGTTTGGACTTCTGACAGGTGTCACACCTGGCGACGTAATCCGCCACCTCTCCCCGCATCTGGGGCCACCAAAAGTCCCTGGCCACTAATTCTATTGTCTTCTCCTTGCCGAAGTGGCCCGCACTGGGGGCGTCGTGCAATTGCTGCAGAACCTTTGCGCGAAGTTCGTCGTTAGGCACGTAGAGGGCACCCTTGCGAGTTAAGAGTCCGTCCCGCAACTGGAACTCATCGTCTCTTTGCGACCCGCTGCGGAGCTCCTCCATCTTGGACTGTGCAAATTGATCCGCCTGCAACGCGCGTCGCACCGCGTCCAGGTCGACTGCGATGGCAGCGCACGCCCACGCCTGTGGTGCGAAAATGTGCTTCGCTGCAATTGGTGTCGTCTCCTCCAGGTATTGCGGTTTCCTGGAGAGCGCGTCTGCTATAACATTGGAGTCTCCCGGGATGTATTCTATTTTGAAGTCGAAATCCGCAAAGAATTCTGCCCAGCGCATGTGTCTTTGGGTCTGCAGCCTTGCCGTTCGCCAATACTCTAAGTTCTTGTGATCCGTGCGGACCTGCACTGTGTGCTTGGCTCCTATGAGGAAGTGTCGCCACGCTTTGAAAGCTGCATGAATGGCCAACAGCTCCCTGTCCCATATGGTGTAGTTCCGCTCCGTCTTGCTGAGCTTCCGGGAGTAGAAGGCACCCGGCCTCCAATTGCCTTGCGGATCCTCCTGCAGAAGGACGGCTCCAACCGCTCTGTCTGACGCGTCGGTTTCCACCCGCATGGGCCTGCCGGGATTCACGTGCAGCAGCTGCTCCTCGGAGGCGAAGAGGCTTTTAAGCTTCCGAAAAGAGCGCTCTGCCTGTTCCGTCCAAGCGAACTTCTTCTTCTTGGAACTGAGGGTGTCCGTGATTGCTGCCGTCTCATTTGCAAAACCTTTGATGAATTTGCGATAAAAATTGGCAAATCCGATGAATCTCTGGACCTCCTTCCGATTGCGTGGGCTCTTCCAGTCCAACACCGCTTGGACCTTGACTCTGTCCATGGCCAGCCCCTCGTCGGACAGCTTGTAGCCAAGGAAATCCACCTCCGTCACATCAAACTGGCACTTCTCCAACTTGGCGTACAGCCTGTGCTCCTTCAACCTCTGTAGGACTTCCTTTACATCCTTCTCGTGAGCTTCCGGCGATTCCGAGAAAATCAGGATGTCGTCAAGAAAACATACACACTTCTTGTAGAGGAGTCCCGCCAGCACGTGATGCATAAATGCTTGGAAAACGTGGCTGCCATTTTGGAGACCAAACGGCATAACTCTGTATTCATACGTGCCTAGAGGCGTGAACATGGCAGTCTTCCACTCATCGCCCTTCCGGATGCGGATGAGGTTTACGCTCCACGCAAATCCAACTTGGTGAAGATCTTACCCTTCCTAACGGTCGCTAGGAGGTCGTCAATCTTGGGCATGGGAAAGGCCTTGGGCTTAGTCAGTCTGTTTATGAACCGGTAGTCCACAATGAGTCTTTTTTGGGGCGTGTCTTTCTTCTTCACAAAGAAAACAGGACTGCCTCCCACTGCTTTGGATTCCCGGATGAACCCGCGCTTCAGATTATGCTCTATGAACTCTCTGAGCTCTTGCATCTCGTCCTCAGACATGGAATACAGCTTTGCAGTTGGCAGCTGCGCCCCTGGCACCAGGTCGATCGCACAGTCGTAAGGCCTGTGAGGCGGCAACTTGTCAGCTTCTTTCTCGCAGAAAACCTCCAAGAATCCCTCGTACTTGTGAGGCACTGCCTGCACCATGCCCAGGTGCAGTTGCTGCTCAGCTCCTTCCTCCTGATTGGTTTGGATGCAATGCTGAGCACAATACGATGAGCAGAAGGTGATCTGCCGCTGGTACCACGCTACAGCGGGACTATGCCTCTCCAGCCAACTCATGCCTAACACAATGGGCGTGTCTGACAGGTGGGTGACATTGAAGCTAATGAGTTCTCGATGATTCCCAATCTGCATCACCATGGGAGGCGTCTGCTGCACAACTTGCCCTCCCAGCAATTTCCTGCCGTCCACTGTGACCACGTTCAGAGGCGTCGTTGCAGGCAGGAGCGCTATGCTATGCTGCTTGACAAATTGTATTCCCACAAAATCCGCATTGCTTCCTGAATCAATCGTGATGGGAACTTCCAGGGATTGTCCATTCGGCAGCTGAAGGGTTGCAGTGAGTTGCACTGCTGGCTTGGGTGGTAAAGGGTCTGTGCGTTGCAAGG
>NW_028113120.1:382500-385000 GCF_964234715.1 Podarcis melisellensis | reverse complement strand
CCTAATCTTGGATTGTTCTTGCGTTGTTCATTCACCCTAACCCTAACCCAAACCCTAACCCTAATCTTGGATTGTTCTTGCGGTGTTCATTCACCCTAACCCTAACCCTAACACTAACACTAACACTAACACTAACACTAATCCTTATGTTGGATTGTTCTAGCGGTGTTCATTCATCCTAAACCTAACCTTAACCCTAACCCTAACCCTAACCCTAACCCTAACCCTAACCCTAACCCTAACCCTAACCCTAACCCTAACCCTAACCCTAACCCTAACCCTAACCCTAACCCTAACCCTAACCCTAACCCTAATCTTGGATTGTTCTTGCGGTGTTCATTCACCCTAACCCTAACCCTAACCCTAATCTTAAACTTGGATTGTTCTTGCAGTGTTCATTCACCCTAACCCTAACCCTAACCCTAAACCTAACCCTAACCCTAACCCTAACCCTAACACTAACACTAACACTAACACTAACACTAACACTAAGCCTTATCTTGGATTGTTCTTGCGGTGTTCATTCACCCTAACCCTAACCCTAACCCTAACCCTAACCCTAACCCTAACCCTAACACTAACCCTAACCCTAACCCTAACCCTAACCCTAACCCTAAACCTAACCCTAACCCTAACCCTAACCCTAACCCTAACCCTAATTTTGGATTGTTCTTGCGGTGTTCATTCACCCTAACCCCAACCCTAACCCTAACCCTAACCCTAACCCTAACCCTAACCCTAACCCTAACCCTAACCCTAAGCTTGGATTGTTCTTGCGGTGTTCATTCACCCTAACCCTAACCCTAACCCTAACCCTAACCCTAACCCTAACCCTAACCCTAACCCTAAGCTTGGATTGTTCTTGCGGTGTTCATTCACCCTAACCCTAACCCTAACCCTAACCCTAACCCTAACCCTAACCCTAACCAACATAACACTAACACTAACACTAACAGTAACCCTTATCTTGGATTGTTCTTGCGGTGTTCATTCACCCAAACCCTAACCCTAACCCTAACCCTAACCCTAACCCTAACCCTAATCTTGGATTGTTCTTACGGTGTTCATTCATCCTAACCCTAACCCTAACCCTAACCCTAACACTAACACTAACCCTTATCTTGGATTGTTCTTGCGGTGTTCATTCACCCTGACCCTAACCCTAACCCTAACCCTAACCCTAACCCTAACCCTAACCCTAACCCTAACCCTAATCTTGGATTGTTCTTGCGGTGTTCATTCACCCTAACCCTAACCCTAACACTAACCCTTATCTTGGATTGTTCTTGCGGTGTTCATTCACCCTAACCCTAACCCTAATCCTAACCCTAAAACACTAACACTAACACTAACACTAACACTAACCCTTATCTTGGATTGTTCTTGCGGTGTTCATTCATCCTAACCCTAACCCTAACCCTAACCCTAACACTAACACTAACACTAACCCTTATCTTGGATTGTACTTGCGGTGTTCATTCATCCTAACCCTAACCCTAACCCTAACCCTAACCCTAACCCTAACCCTAACCCTAACCCTAACCCTAACCCCAACACTAACACCAACACTAACACTAACACTAACCCTTATCTTGGATTGTTCTTGCGGTGTTCATTCACCCTAACCCTAAACCTAACCCTAACACTAACACTAACACTAACCCTTATCTTGGATTGTTTTTGCGGTGTTCATTCATCCTAACCCTAACCCTTACCCTAACCCTAACCCTAACCCTAACCCTAACCCTTACCGTAATCTTGGATTGTTCTTGCGTTGTTCATTCACCCTAACCCTAACCCTAACCCTAACCCTAATCTTGGATTGTTCTTGCGGTGTTCATTCACCCTAACCCTAACCCTAACCCTAACCCTAACACTAACACTAACACTAACCCTTATGTTGGATTGTTCTTGCGGTGTTCATTCATCCTAAACCTAACCTTAACCCTAACCCTAACCCTAACCCTAACCCTAACCCTAATCTTGGATTGTTCTTGCGGTGTTCATTCACCCTAACCCTAACCCTAACCCTAATCTTAATCTTGGATTGTTCTTGCAGTGTTCATTCACCCTAACCCTAACCCTAACCCTAAACCTAACCCTAACACTAACACTAACACTAACACTAACACTAAGCCTTATCTTGGATTGTTCTTGCGGTGTTCATTCACCCTAACCCTAACCCTAACCCTAACCCTAACCCTAACCCTAACCCTAACACTAACACTAACACTAACCCTTATCTTGGATTGTTCTTGCGGTGTTCATTCATCCTAACCCTAACCCTAACCGTAACACTAACACTAACACTAATGCTTATCTTGGATTGTTCTTGCGGTGTTCATTCACCCTAACCCTAACCATAACCCTAACCCTAACCCTAATCTTGGATTGTTCTTGCGGTGTTCATTCACCCTAACCCTAACCCAAACCCTAACCCTAACCCTAACCCTAACCCTAACCCTAACCCTAACACTAACACTAACACTAACACTAACCC
>NW_028113120.1:352500-362500 GCF_964234715.1 Podarcis melisellensis | reverse complement strand
ACTAACACTAACACTAACACTAACCCTTATCTTGGATTGTTCTTGCGGTGTTCATTCATCCTAACCCTAACCCTAACCCTAACCCTAACCCTAACCCTAACCCTAACCCTAACCCTAACCCTAACCCTAACCCTAATCTTGGATTGTTCTTGCGGTGTTCATTCACCCTAATCCTAACCCTATCCCTAACCCTAACCCTCACCGCATCCCTAACACTAACACTAACACTAACACTAACACTAACCCTTATCTTGGATTGTTCTTGCGGTGTTCTTTCACCCTACCCCAAACCCTAACCCTAACCCTTACCCTTACCCTAACCCTAACCCTAACCCAAACCCAAACCCAAACCCAAACCCAAACCCAAACCCAAACCCAAACCCAAACACTAACCCTTATCTTGGATTGTTCTTGTGGTGTTCATTCACCCTAACCCTAACCCTAACCCTAACCCTTACCCTTACCCTAACCCTAACCCTAACCCTAACCCTAACCCTAACCCTAACCCTAACCCTAACCCTAACTCTAACCCTAACACTAACACTAACACTAACCCTTATCTTGGATTGTTCTTGCGGTGTTCATTCATCCTAACCCTAACCCTAACCCTAACCCTAACCCAAACCCAAACCCAAACCCAAACACTAACCCTTATCTTGGATTGTTCTTGTGGTGTTCATTCACCCTAACCCTAACCCTAACCCTTACCCTTACCCTAACCCTAACCCTAACCCTAACTCTAACCCTAACACTAACACTAACACTAACCCTTATCTTGGATTGTTCTTGCGGTGTTCATTCATCCTAACCCTAACCCAAACCCTAACCCTAACCCTAACCCTAACCCTAATCTTGGATTGTTCTTGCGATGTTCTTTCACCCTAACCCTAACCCTAACCCTAACCCTAACCCTTATCTTGGATTGTTCTTGCGGTGTTCATTCACCCTAACCCTAACCCTAACCCTATCCCTTACCCTAACCCTAACCCTAACCCTAACCCTAACCCTAACCCTAACCCTAACACTAACACTAACACTAACACTAACACTAACCCTTATCTTGGATTCTTCTTGCGGTGTTCATTCATCCTAAACCTAACCTTAACCTTAACCCTTACCCTAACCCTAACCCTAACCCTAACCCTAACCCTAACGCTAACCCTAACCCTAACCCTAATCTTGGATTGTTCTTGCGGTGTTCATTCACCCTAACCCTAACCCTAACCCTAACCCTAACCCTAACCCTAATCTTGGATTGTTCTTGCGGTGTTCATACACCCTAATCCTAACCCTAACCCTAACCCTAACCCTCACCGCAACCCTAACACTAACACTAACACTAACCCTTATCTTGGATTGTTCTTGCGGTGTTCATTCACCCAAACCCTAACCCTAACCGTTACCCTTACCCTAACCCTAACCCTAACCCTAACCCTAACCCAAACCCAAACCCAAACCCAAACACTAACCCTTATCTTGGATTGTTCTTGTGGTGTTCATTCACCCTAACCCTAACCCTAACCCTAACCCTTACCCTAACCCTAACCCTAACCCTAACCCTAACCCTAACCCTAACCCAAACCCAAACACTAACCCTTATCATGGATTGTTCTTGTGGTGTTCATTCACCCTAACCCTAACCCTAACTGTCAGGGTTTCAGGGAGAGAAGAGCATATGGGGGAGGAGACAGAGAGTGAGGGGGAAGAATCCCAGAGAGATGAGGAGGAGGATGACGATGACCAAAGGTCGTACGTGAGTCTGTCCAGTGAGTCAGAGGACTCCCAAAAGGGGGTCCCCCTGGTCAGACCAAAGGGAGGCCAAGGGGGAAACAGTGAGGAGCAGGGGAGCGAAGGGAGAAGCCCCAGTGGGAGTTGGACACCGGAGCCGGCTTCTCAGCCGGAACGGAGTGAAGGGGGTGGAGTTACCAGTGTGTCAGAGGGAGCAGAGCAAGAGAGAGACAGAGGAAGGAGATCGGAGCAGGGCGCTCAGCCGGAAGGGGTGGAGAGCAGCACCGGGAGCAGTGTAGCGGTCGAGAGAAAGGTCAGAAGCAATGTACGCGCGCCAAGTTCAAATGTAGAGGCGCGCTGAAGTGAGGAGAGCCCTGGGGAGGAGCCCGGCCCCAAAGCGAGAAGGAGGGGGGCGGAGGCGTCAGAGGATTCAGCCTCGGGCGAGTCCCGGCGAGGGGGAACCCAGGGGGGCAGAAAGACCCTGCGGAAAAGGAAGGAGAGGAAGAGGTGGTCCAGCACAAGCCTCTTAAATTGGTGTAGAGGCGGGACGGATTCAGAGGGTACTTCAGCGGTCTAACGTAACAGACGTAGAGTCACAAAGATGGAATGTAAATGGAGCAATGATCTTCAATAAAGACTTTTTGTAAATAAACTGGATCGGATTTGGGTCTCTTGTGAGCTGGGACCAGACGGGTGGCTCTGACAGTAAGTACCCTCCCAAGAACGCAAAAAATTTTTTTTGCAAAGCTCACCAACGGGAGCAGCCATGAGCACGGAGGAACAGCTGCTTACGCTGAGGAAGCAGGTTACCGTCCTCACAGCTGCAGTCATTGCATCTCAGAAGAAGAATGACGAACTGGAGAAGGCTTGCCAGGACCTGCGAACAAGGTGGGAGCATGCAAGAGGGGCAGGGGTCCCGGGTTCCAGATCGGAGGGAGTTGCGCTTGCACAGCGGGGGGGCGCCCTAGTTACGCACTTTGATGGCAACCTGCAAAACTACCCTAACTTCAGAGCAGACGTCGTGTATGCACTGCATTTGCTTCGTCATGATTTTAAGGATGAGGAGGAAAAAGTGGGGTTCATAATTTCATTTTTGCATGGGGAGGCCAGAGCTTGGTTGCGCAATTTGTGGCGCGAAGATGGCCCTGCCCGCCGCAATTCTGATGAATTTATTAAAGTGATGGATGCTTGTTTCCAGTCATCTGTGGATGTGGATATTGCTCGTAGGCAGATGCACGGACTGCGGCAAGGCAAAGCCACTGTACGTCAATATCACTCCAGATTCTTTGCGTTACTAACTGCGTTGGGCTGGGAGAAGGATAGTAAACCAGTAAGAGATCTGTTCTGGGAAGGTCTTAGCCCCCCCGTCAAGGATGAGATCGCCAGAGGAGATAGACCCCAGACCCTAGAAGACGTAGTGCAGAGGGCTTTGGCAATCGGAATACGACATGAGGGACGCCCGTGGCACGAGGGGGAGGGACCCCAGGCGCGTGCACCAGCGAGAACCCCCCCTTTTGTCCCCAGGGACTTCAGCCACACGCACCCCTCGCCCTTGGGGAGGCAGGGAGAAGAGCCGATGGAAATTGGTGGTGCTAGGGCTCAGACACCATCCAGAGCCCCTGTTTCCGGTGCAGTGAAGGCGAAGCCTCCTAGAGGGACCAGGAAATGTTACATCTGTGACAGTGCACACCATATGGCGAAAGAGTGCCCCCAGAGGCTCCAAAAACACACTGCAGCTCTAGCAACGGTGGCAGCGGAAGTGGTGCAAAGAGAGCAGCCTCAGGGAAACGACAGTGCCTGGCTGGAAGCGGAGCTACTGGGGCTCAGCCAGGCGGATCTGTAGAACAGTCCCCAGCACCCTTGCAACGCACAGACCCTTTACCACCCAAGCCAGCAGTGCAACTCACTGCAACCCTTCAGCTGCCAAATGGACAATCCCTGGAAGTTCCCATCACGATTGATTCAGGAAGCAATGCGGATTTTGTGGGAATACAATTTGTCAAGCAGCATAGCATAGCGCTCCTGCCTGCAACGACGCCTCTGAACGTGGTCACGGTGGACGGCAGGAAATTGCTGGGAGGGCAAGTTGTGCAGCAGACGCCTCCCATGGTGATGCAGATTGGAAATCATCGAGAAGTCATTAGCTTCAATGTCACCCACCTGTCAGACACGCCCATTGTGTTGTGCATGAGTTGGCTGGAGAGGCATAGTCCCGCTGTAGCGTGGTACCAGCGGCAAATCACCTTCTGCTCATCGTATTGTGCTCAGCATTGCATCCAAACCAATCAGGAGGAGGGGGCTGAGCAGCAGCTGCAACTGGGCATGGTGCAGGCAGTGCCTCACAAGTACGAAGGATTCTTGGAGGTTTTCTGCGAGAAAGAAGCTGACAAGTTGCCGCCTCACAGACCTTACGACTGTGCGATCGACCTGGTGCCGGGGGCGCAACTGCCAACTGCAAAGCTGTATTCCATGTCTGAGGACGAGATGCAAGAGCTCAGAGAGTTCATAGAGCATAATCTAAAGCGCGGGTTCATCCGGGAATCCAAAGCAGTGGGAGGCAGTCCTGTTTTCTTTGTGAAGAAGAAAGACACGCCCCAAAAAAGACTCATTGTGGACTACCGGTTCATAAACAGACTGACTAAGCCCAAGGCCTTCCCCATGCCCAAGATTGACGACCTCCTAGCGACCGTTAGGAAGGGCAAGATCTTCACCAAGTTGGATTTGCGTGGAGCGTACAACCTCATCCGCATTCGGAAGGGCGATGAGTGGAAGACTGCCATGTTCACGCCTCTGGGCACGTATGAATACAGAGTTATGCCGTTTGGTCTCCAAAATGGCAGCCACGTTTTCCAAGGATTTATGCATCACGTGCTGGCGGGACTCCTCTACAAGAAGTGTGTATGTTTTCTCGACGACATCCTGATTTTCTCGGAATCGCCGGAAGCTCACGAGAAGGATGTAAAGGAGGTCCTACAGAGGTTGCGGGAGCACAGGCTATACGCCAAGTTGGAGAAATGCCAGTTTGATGTGACGGAGGTGGATTTCCTTGGCTACAAGCTGTCCGACGAGGGGCTGGCCATGGACAGAGTCAAGGTCCAAGCGGTGTTGGACTGGAAGAGCCCACGCAATCGGAAGGAAGTCCAGAGATTCATCGGATTTGCCAATTTTTATCGCAAGTTCATCAAAGGTTTTGCAAAGGAGACGGCAGCAATCACGGACACCCTCAGTTCCAAGAAGAAGAAGTTCGCTTGGACGGAACAGGCAGAGCGCTCTTTTCGGAAGCTTAAAGGCCTCTTCGCCTCCGAGGAACAGCTACTGCACGTGAATCCCGGCAGGCCCATGCGGGTAGAAACCGACGCGTCAGACAGAGCGGTTGGAGCCGTCCTTCTGCAGGAGGATCCGCAAGGCAATTGGAGGCCGGGCGCCTTCTACTCCTGGAAGCTCAGCAAGACGGAGCAGAACTACACCATATGGGACAGGGAGCTGTTGGCCATTCATGCAGCTTTCAAAGCGTGGCGACACTTCCTCATAGGAGCCAAGCACACAGTGCAGGTGCGCACGGATCACAAGAACTTAGAGTATTGGCGAACGGCGAAGCTGCAGACCCAAAGACACATGCGCTGGGCAGAATTCTTTGCGGATTTCGACTTCAAAATAGAATACATCCCGGGGGACTCCAATGTTATAGCTGACGCACTCTCCAGGAAACCACAATACCTCGAGGAGACGGCACCAATAGCAGCGAAGCACATTTTCGCACCGCAGGCGTGGGCGTGCGCAGCCATCGCAGTCGATCTGGACGCGGTGCGACGCGCGTTGCAAGCGGATCAATTTGCACAATCCAAGATGGAGGAGCTGCGCAGCGGGTCGCAGAGAGACGATGAGTTCCAGTTGCGAGACGGGCTCTTGACTCGCAAGGGTGCCCTCTACGTGCCAAACGACGAGCTTCGCGCAAAGGTTCTGCAGCAATTGCACGACGCCCCCAGTGCGGGCCACTTCGGCAAGGAGAAGACAATAGAATTAGTGGCCAGGGACTTTTGGTGGCCCCAGATGCGGGGAGAGGTGGCGGATTACGTCGCCAGATGTGACACCTGTCAGAGGTCCAAACCAGTACACCAGAAGCCAGCGGGATTGCTGGAACCGCTGGAGACGCCGCAGCAGCCGTGGGAGAGGGTAGCCCTGGATTTTGTTACTGACCTGCCCAGCTCCAGGGGCAAGACGGCGGTACTGGTGGTTGTGGACTTGTTCACCAAGATGGCGCACTTCATTCCTTGTGCCAAGGTGGCGACGGCAGAACAGACCGCCAAACTCTTCATCGACCACGTGTTCAGAGTGCATGGACTACCGCAGTCCGTCCTGTCCGACAGGGGGCGCCAATTTGTTTCCAACTTCTGGCAGAAGCTTCTGGGTATCCTGCACGTCAAGATCGACCTAGCGTCGGCGAGACATCCACAGACCAACGGCCAAGCAGAGAGGGTCAACGCGATCATGCAGCAGTACCTGAGGTGTTACGCCAATCAGCGACCCGCAGCGTGGGTGGACTACCTGCCGATGGCTGAGTTTGCCTACAACAACACGAAGCACACATCGACGGGGGTGACGCCGTTCTTCGCGAACAATGGCCGTCATCCCAGAACCTTTCTGAGGCTTGTAGCACCAGGAGAGGGAGTGCCGCAAGAGGCCGACCAGTTTGCAGCAGAGTTGCAAGAGGTGCACGAGGAGCTGAGGAGACATTTGGAGCTGGCCAAAGAAGCCTATAAGGTGCAGGCGGACAAACACAGAAGGGCGGGAGAAGACATCCAGGTGGGGGACTGGGTATGGTTAGCGGCCCAAGCGATGCCAGCCAAATCGTTAGCCAAGAAGAAGCTAGGACACAGGCAGCTAGGACCATACCAAGTTGAGGCTAGGATCAATCCTGTAGCATTTCGCCTGGCCCTTCCAGAAGGCTCCAGAGTACACCCGGTCTTTCATAGGTCGGTGCTCACTCCCTACAAGGCCCCGCATAGGTTTCAAGAGTCAGAAACAGTACCAGACCCACGCAAAGAGTCACCCAAGAGGGGGGGGGTCGCCTAGGGCCGAACCCCTCAACGAGGTCACAGAGATACTGGACTCGAGATGGGGGGCAGAGGGGATTGAATACTTTCTCGCCAGAGAGGGCACCCCAGCCACTGCCAATAGTTGGGTGCCGGGCTACGCGTTAGACGAACCCCTTTTGAAAGAAGAGTTCCATGCACTTTTCCCACATAGACACATGCCAGCTGAGTACTTTGATGACTGGCTTTTCACACCCACATTGTCAGATAGCACGTTCAGGGGTTTCTCTTCCTCCGAGGAAGGAACTGCAGAATCGAGCACGCCCAGGGGATCGTGTTCGGGAGTGGACACACTACCTTCGGATTGGTGGGAGGAGCAACCAGAGGAGGAATGGCGTAAGAGGTGGATGATGGGGCCTTGGCGGGCAGCACCAGAGGAAGTAGCAATGGAAGAAGAGACTGAGATGGCTTTGGGTGAAGAACCCGAGTTCGAACACACATACACAGAACTGCCAGCAGAGAACATTGACGTAGACGACCTGTATCCTGAGCCTACCCCCGAGGAGCCGCAGTTTCTACAACCGGCTCCCGCCGAGTGGGAGGAGGGAAGGGGGGGCTTCGAGGGGGGGATGGATGTCAGGGTTTCAGGGAGAGAAGAGCAGATGGGGGAGGAGACAGAGAGTGAGGGGGAAGAATCCCAGAGAGATGAGGAGGAGGATGACGATGACCAAAGGTCGTCCATGAGTCTGTCCAGTGAGTCCAAAAGGAGGCCAAGGGGGAAACAGTGAGGAGCAGGGGAGCGAAGGGAGAAGCCCCAGTGGGAGTTGGACACCGGAGCCGGCTTCTCAGCCGGAACGGAGTGAAGGGGGTGGAGTTACCAGTGTGTCAGAGGGAGCAGAGCAAGAGAGAGACAGGGGAAGGAGATCGGAGCAGGGCGCTCAGCCGGAAGGGGTGGAGAGCAGCACCGGGAGCAGTGTAGCGGTCGAGAGAAAGGTCAGAAGCAACGTACGCGCGCCAAGTTCAAATGTAGAGGCGCGCGGAAGTGAGGAGAGCCCTGGGGAGGAGCCCGGCCCCAAAGCGAGAAGGAGGGGGGCGGAGGCGTCAGAGGATTCAGCCTCGGGCGAGTCCCGGCGAGGGGGAACCCAGGGGGGCAGAAAGACCCTGCGGAAAAGGAAGGAGAGGAAGAGATGGTCCAGCACAAGTCTCTTAAATTGGTGTAGAGGCGGGACGGATTCAGAGGGTACTTCAGCGGTCTAACGTAACAGACGTAGAGTCACAAAGATGGAATGTAAATGGAGCAATGATCTTCAATAAAGACTTTTTGTAAATAAACTGGATCGGATTTGGGTCTCTTGTGAGCTGGGACCAGACGGGTGGCTCTGAAAGTAACCCTAACCCTAACCCTAACCCTTACCCTTACCCTAACCCTAACCCTAACCCTAACCCTAACACTAACACTAACACTAACACTAACCCTTATCTTGGATTGTTCTTGCGGTGTTCATTCATCCTAACCCTAACCCTAACCCTAACCCTAACCCGAACACGAACACGAACACGAACACGAACACTAACCCTTATCTTGGATTGTTCTTGCGGTGTTCATTCACCCTAACCCTAACCCTAACCCTAACCCTAACCCTAACCCTAACCCTAATCTTGGATTGTTCTTCCGGTGTTCATTCACCCTAACCCTAACCCAAACCCTAACCCTAACACGAACCCTAACACTAACGCTAACACTAACCCTTATCTTGGATTGTTCTTGCGGTGTTCATTCATCCTAACCCTAACCCGAACCCGAACCCGAACCCTAACCCTAACCCTAACCCTAACCCTAACCCTAACCCTAACCCTAACCCTAACCCTAACCCTAATCTTGGATTGTTCTTGCGGTGTTCATTCACCCTAATCCTAACCCGAACCCTAACCCTAACCCTCACCGCAACCCTAACACTAACACTAACACTAACACTAACCCTTATCTTGGATTGTTCTTGCGGTGTTCATTCACCCTAACCCTAACCCTAACCCTAACCCTAACCCTTACCCTAACCCTAACCCTAACCCTAACCCTAACCCTAACCCAAACCCAAATCCAAACCCAAACACTAACCCTTATCTTGGATTGTTCTTGTGGTGTTCATTCACCCTAACCCTAACCCTAACCCTAACCCTAACCCTAACCCTAACACTAACACTAACACTAACACTAACACTAACACTAACACTAACCCTTATCTTGGATTGTTCTTGCGGTGTTCATTCATCCTAACCCTAACCCTAACCCTAACCCGAACACGAACACGAACACGAACACGAACACGAACACTAACCCTTATCTTGGATTGTTCTTGCGGTGTTCATTCACCCTAACCCTAACCCTAACCCTAACCCTAACCCTAACCCTAACCCTAACCCTAACACTAACACTAACACTAACACTAACACTAACACTAACACTAACACTTATCTTGGATTGTTCTTGCGGTGTTCATTCATCCTAAACCTAACCTTAACCTTAACCCTTACCCTAACCCTAACCCTAAGCCTAATCTTGGATTCTTCTTGCGGTGTTCATTCACCCTAACCCTAACCCTAACCCTAATCTTAATCTTTGATTGTTCTTGCGGTGTTCATTCACCCTAACCCTAACCCTATCCTTAACCCTAACCCTAACCCTAACCCTATCCCTAACACTAACACTAACACTAACACTAACACTAACCCTTATCTTGGATTGTTCTTGCGGTGTTCATTCATCCTAACCCTAACCTTAACCCTAACCCTAACCCTAACCCTAACCCTAAACCTAAGCCTAAGCCTAAGCCTAAGCCTAAGCCTAAGCCTAAGCCTAAGCCTATGCCTAAGCCTAAGCCTAAGCCTAAACCTAAGCCTAAGCCTAAGCTTGGATTGTTCTTGCGGTGTTCATTCACCCTAACCCTCACCCTCACCCTAACCCTAACCCTAACCCTAACCCTAACCCTAACACTAACCCTAACACTAACCCTAAGCTTGGATTGTTATTGCAGTCTTCATTCACCCTAACGCTAACGCTAACGCTAACCCTAAACCTAACCGTAACCCTAACCATAACCCTAACCCTAACCCTAACACGAACACGAACACGAACACGAACACGAACACTAACCCTTATCTTGGATTGTTCTTGCGGTGTTCATTCACCCTAACCCTAACCCTAACCCTAACCCTAATCTTGGATTGTTCTTGCGGTGTTC
>NW_028113120.1:332500-340000 GCF_964234715.1 Podarcis melisellensis | reverse complement strand
TCACCCTAACCCTAACCCAAACCCTAATCCTAATCTTGGATTGTTCTTGCGGTGTTCATTCACCCTAACCCTAACCCTAACCCTAACCCTAACCCTAACACTAACACTAACACTAACACTTATCTTGGATTGTTCTTGCGGTGTTCATTCATCCTAACCCTAATCCTAACCGTAACCCTAACCCTAACCCTAACCCTAACCCTGATCTTGGATTGTTCTTGCGGTGTTCATTCACCCTAACCCCAACCCTAACCCTAACCCTAACACTAACACTAACCCAAACCCTAATCTTGGATTGTTCTTGCGGTGTTCATTCACCCTAACCCTAACCCTAACCCTAACCCTAACCCTAACACTAACACTAACACTAACACTAACACTAACACTAACACTTATCTTGGATTGTTCTTGCGGTGTTCATTCATCCTAACCCTAATCCTAACCGTAACCCTAACCCTAACCCTAACCCTAACCCTAACCCTAACCCTAATCTTGGATTGTTCTTGCGGTGTTCATTCACCCTAACCCCAACCCTAACCCTAACCCTAACCCTAACCCTAACCCTAACACTAACACTAACACTAACACTAACCCAAACCCTAATCTTGGATTGTTCTTGCTTTGTTCATTCACCCTAACCCTAACCCTAACCCTAACCCTAACCCTAACACTAACACTAACACTAACACTAACCCTTATCTTGGATTGTTCTTGCGGTGTTCATTCATCCTAACCCTAACCCTAACCCTAACCCTAACCCTAACCCTAACCCTAACATAACACTAACACTAACACTAACACTAACACTAACCCTTATCTTGGATTGTTCTTGCGGTGTTCATTCACCCTAACCCTAACCCTAACCCTAACCCTAACCCTAACCCTAACCCTAACCCTAACCCTAACCCTAATCTTGGATTGTTCTTGCGGTGTTCATTCACCCTAACCCTAACCCTAACCCTAACCCTAACCCTAACCCTAACCCTAACCCTAACCCTAACCCTAACCCTAACCCTAACCCTAACCCTAATCTTGGATTGTTCTTGCGGTATTCATTCATCCTAACCCTAACCCTAACCCTAACCCTAACCCTAACCCTAATCTTGGATTGTTCTTGCGGTGTTCATTCACCCTAACCCTAACCCTAACCCTAACCCTAACCCTAACCCTAAACCTAACATAACACTAACACTAACAGTAACACTAACACTAACCCTTATCTTGGATTGTTCTTGCGGTGTTCATTCACCCTAACCCTAACCCTAACCCTAACCCTTACCCTAACCCTAACCCTAACCCTTACCCTAACCCTAACCCTAACCCAAACCCAAACCCAAACACTAACCCTAATCTTGGATTGTTCTTGTGGTGTTCATTCACCCTAACCCTAACCCTAACCCTAACCCTAACCCTAACCCTAACACTAACACTAACCCTAACCCTAACACTAACAATAACCCTTATCTTGGATTTTTCTTGCGGTGTTCATTCATCCTAACCCTAACCCTAACCCTAACCATAACCCTTATCTTGGGTTTTTTTTTGCGGTGTTCATTCATCCTAACCCTAACCCTAACCCTAACCCTAATCTTGGATTGTTCTTGCGGTGTTCTTTCACCCTAACCCTAACCCTAACCCTAACCCTAACCCTAACCCTAACCCTAACCCTAACCCTTATCTTGGATTGTTCTTGCGGTGTTCATTCACCCTAACCCTAACCCTAACCCTAACCCTAACACTAACACTAACACTAACCCTTATCTTGGATTGTTCTTGCGGTGTTCATTCATCCGAAACCTAACCTTAACCTTAACCCTTACCCTAACCCTAACCCTAACCCTAACCCTAACCCTAACCCTAACCCTAACCCTAACCCTAATCTTGGATTGTTCTTGCGGTGTTCATTCACCCTAACCCTAACCCTAACACTAACCCTAACCCTAATCTTAATCTTTGATTGTTCTTGCGGTGTTCATTCACCCTAACCCTAACCCTATCCCTAACCCTAACCCTAACCCTAACCCTAACCCTAACCCTAACACTAACACTAACACTAACACTAACACTAACCCTTATCTTGAATTGTTCTTGCGGTGTTCTTTCACCCTAACCCTAACCCTAACCCTAACCCTAACCCTAACCCTAACCCTAACCCTAACCCTAACCCTAACCCTAACCCTAACCCTAATCTTGGATTCTTCCTGCGGTGTTCATTCACCCTAACCCTAACCCTAACCCTAACCCTAATCTTGGATTGGTCTTGCGGTGTTCATTCACCCTAACCCTAACCCAAACCCTAACACTAACCCTAACACTAACCCTAACACTAACCCTATCACTAACCCTAACCCTAACACTAACACTAACACTAACCCTTATCTTGGATTGTTCCTGCGGTGTTCATTCATCCTAACCCTAACCCTAACCCTAACCCTAACCCTAACCCTAACCCTAAGCCTAACCCTAACCCTAACCCTAACCCTAACCCTAACCCTAACCCTAACCCTAACCCTAATCTTGGATTGTTCTTGCGGTGTTCATTCACCCTAACCCTAACCCTAACTTTAACCCTAACCCTAACCCTAACCCTAACCCTAACCCTAACCCTAACCCTAACCCTAACCCTAACCCTAACCCTAACCCTAATCTTGGATTGTTCTTGCGGTGTTCATTCACCCTGACCCTAACCCTAACCCTAACCCTAACCCTAACCCTAACCCTAACCCTAACCCTAACCCTAACCCTAGCCCTAGCCCTAGCCCTAGCCCTAGCCCTAGCCCTAGCCCTAACCCTAACCCTAACACTAACACTAACACTAACACTAACACTAACACTAACCCTTATCTTGGATTGTTCTTGCGGTGTTCATTCATCCTAACGCTAACCCTAACCCTAACCCTAACCCTAACCCTAACCCTAACCCTAACCCTAACCCTAACCCCAACCCCAACCCTAACCCTATCCCTAACCCTAACCCTAACCCTAACCCTGACCCTAACCCTGACCCTAACCCTAATCTTGGATTGTTCTTGCGGTGTTCATTCACCCTAATCCTAATCTTGGATTGTTCTTGCGGTGTTCATTCACCCTAACCCTAACCCGAACACTAACCCTTATCTTGGATTGTTCTTGCAGTGTTCATTCATCCTAACCCTAACCTTAACCCTAACCCAAACCCAAACCCTAATCTTGGATTTTTCTTGCGGTGTTCATTCACCCTAACCCTAACCCTAAAGGTAAAGCTAAAGGTACCCCTGCCGGTACGGGCCAGTCTTTCCAGACTCTGGGGTTGTGCGCCCATCTCACTTAAGAGGCCAGGGGCCAGCGCTGTCCGGAGACACTTCCGGGTCACGTGGCCAGCGTAACAAAGCTGCATCTGGCAAGCCAGAGCCGCACACGGAAACGCCGTTTACCTTCCCGCTGGTAAGCGGTCCCTATTTATCTACTTGCACCCGGAGGAGCATTCGAACTGCTAGGTTGGCAGACGCTGGGACCGAGCAGCGGGAGCGCACCCCGCCGCAGGGATTCGAACCGCCGACATTTCGATCGGCAAGTTCTAGGCACTGAGGCTTTTACCCACAGCGCCACCTGCGTCCACCCTAACCCTAACCCTAACCCTAATCTTGGATTGTTCTTGCGGTGTTCATTCACCCTAATCCCAACCCAAACCCAAACCCTAACCCTAACCCTAACCCTAACCCTAACCCTAACACTAACACTAATCCTTATCTTGGATTGTTCTTGCGGTGTTCATTCTTCCTAACGCTAACCCTAACTCTAACCCTAACCGTGACCCTAATCTTGGATTGTTCTTGCGGTGTTCATTCACCCTAACCCTAACCCAAACCCTAATCCTAATCTTGGATTGTTCTTGCGGTGTTCATTCACCCTAACCCTAACCCTAACCCTAACCCTAACACTAACACTAACACTAACACTTATCTTGGATTGTTCTTGCGGTGTTCATTCATCCTAACCCTAATCCTAACCGTAACCCTAACCCTAACCCTAACCCTAACCCTGATCTTGGATTGTTCTTGCGGTGTTCATTCACCCTAACCCCAACCCTAACCCTAACCCTAACCCTAACACTAACCCAAACCCTAATCTTGGATTGTTCTTGCGGTGTTCATTCACCCTAACCCTAACCCTAACCCTAACCCTAACCCTAACACTAACACTAACACTAACACTAACACTAACACTAACACTTATCTTGGATTGTTCTTGCGGTGTTCATTCATCCTAACCCTAATCCTAACCGTAACCCTAACCCTAACCCTAACCCTAACCCTAACCCTAACCCTAATCTTGGATTGTTCTTGCGGTGTTCATTCACCCTAACCCCAACCCTAACCCTAACCCTAACCCTAACCCTAACCCTAACACTAACACTAACACTAACACTAACACTAACCCAAACCCTAATCTTGGATTGTTCTTGCTTTGTTCATTCACCCTAACCCTAACCCTAACCCTAACCCTAACCCTAACCCTAACACTAACACTAACCCTTATCTTGGATTGTTCTTGCGGTGTTCATTCATCCTAACCCTAACCCTAACCCTAACCCTAACCCTAACCCTAACCCTAACCCTAACCCTAACATAACACTAACACTAACACTAACACTAACACTAACCCTTATCTTGGATTGTTCTTGCGGTGTTCATTCACCCTAACCCTAACCCTAACCCTAACCCTAACCCTAACCCTAACCCTAACCCTAATCTTGGATTGTTCTTGCGGTGTTCATTCACCCTAACCCTAACCCTAACCCTAACCCTAACCCTAACCCTAACCCTAACCCTAACCCTAACCCTAACCCTAACCCTAACCCTAATCTTGGATTGTTCTTGCGGTATTCATTCATCCTAACCCTAACCCTAACCCTAACCCTAACCCTAACCCTAATCTTGGATTGTTCTTGCGGTGTTCATTCACCCTAACCCTAACCCTAACCCTAACCCTAACCCTAACCCTAACCCTAAACCTAACATAACACTAACACTAACAGTAACACTAACACTAACCCTTATCTTGGATTGTTCTTGCGGTGTTCATTCACCCTAACCCTAACCCTAACCCTAACCCTAACCCTAACCCTAATACTAACACTAACACTAACCCTTATCTTGGATTGTTCTTGCGGTGTTCATTCACCCTAACCCTAACCCTAACCCTAACCCTAAACCTAACACTAACCCAAACCCTAATCTTGGATTGTTCTTGCGGTGTTCATTCACCCTAACCCTAACCCTAACCCTAACCCTAACCCTAACCCTAACCCTAACACTAACACTAACACTAACACTAACCCTTATCTTGGATTGTTCTTGCGGTGTTCATTCATCCTAACCCTAACCCTAACCCTAACCCTAACCCTAACCCTAACCCTAACCCTAACCCTAACCCTAACCCTAACCCTAACATAACACTAACACTAACACTAACACTAACACTAACACTAACACTAACCCTTATCTTGGATTGTTCTTGCGGTGTTCATTCACCCTAACCCTAACCCTAAACCTAACCCTATCCCTAATCTTGGATTGTTCTTGCGGTGTTCATTCACCCTAACCCTAACCCTAACCCTAACCCTAACCCTAACCCTAACCCTTATCTTGGATTGTTCTTGCGGTGTTCATTCACCCTAACCCTAACCCTAACCCTAATACTAACACTAACACTAACCCTTATCTTGGATTGTTCTTGCGGTGTTCATTCACCCTAACCCTAACCCTAACCCTAACCCTAACCCTAACCGTAACCCTAACACTAACACTAACCCTAACCCTTATCTTGGATTGTTCTTGCGGTGTTCATTCACCCTAACCCTAACCCTAACCCTAACCCTAACACTAACACTAACCCTTATCTTGGATTGTTCTTGCGGTGTTCATTCACTCTAACCCTAACCCTAACCCTAACCCTAACCCTAACCCTAACCCTAACCCTAACCCTAACCCTAATCTTGGATTGTTCTTGCGGTGTTCATTCACCCTGACCCTAACCCTAACCCTAACCCTAACCCTAACCCTAGCCCAAGCCCTAGCCCTAGCCCTAGCCCTAGCCTTAGCCCTAGCCCTAACACTAACACTAACACTAACACTAACACTAACACTCACACTAACACTAACACTAACACTAACCCTTATCTTGGATTGTTCTTGCGGTGTTCATTCATCCTAACGCTAACCCTAACCCTAACCCTAACCCTAACCCCAACCCCAACCCTAACCCTATCCCTAACCCTAACCCTAACACTAACCCTAACCCTGACCCTAACCCTAACCCTAATCCTAATCTTGGATTGTTTTTGCGGTGTTCATTCACCCTAACCCTAACCCTAACCCTAACCCTAACCCTAACCCGAACACTAACCCTTATCTTGGATTGTTCTTGCAGTGTTCATTCATCCTAACCCTACCCTTAACCCTAACCCAAACCCAAACCCTAATCTTGGATTTTTCTTGCGGTGTTCATTCACCCTAACCCTAACCCTAACCCTAAAGGTAAAGGTAAAGGTACCCCTGCCGGTACGGGCCAGTCTTGCCAGACTCTGGGGTTGTGCGCCCATCTCACTTAAGAGGCCAGGGGCCAGCGCTGTCCGGAGACACTTCCGGATCACGTGGCCAGCGTAACAAAGCTGCATCTGGCAAACCAGAGCCGCACACGGAAACGCCATTTACCTTCCCGCTGGTAAGCGGTCCCTATTTATCTACTTGCACCCGGAGGAGCGTTCGAACTGCTAGGTTGGCAGACGCTGGGACCGAGCAGCGGGAGCGCACCCCGCCGCAGGGATTCGAACCGCCGACATTTCGATCGGCAAGTTCTAGGCACTGAGGCTTTAACCCACAGCGCCACCTGCGTCCACCCTAACCCTAACCCTAACCCTAACCCTTATCTTGGATTCTTTTTGCGGTGTTCATTCATCCTAACCCTAACCCTAACCCTAACCCTAACCCTAACCCTAACCCTAACCCTAACCCTAATCTTGGATTGTTCTTGCGGTGTTCATTCACCCTAACCCTAACCCTAACCCTAACACTAACACTAACACTAACACTAACACTAACACTAACACTAATCCTTATCTTGGATTGTTCTTGCGGTGTTCATTCTTCCTAACGCTAACCCTAACTCTAACCCTAACCGTGACCCTAATCTTGGATTGTTCTTGCGGTGTTCATTCACCCTAACCCTAACCCTAACCCTAACCCAAACCCTAATCCTAATCTTGGATTGTTCTTGCGGTGTTCATTCACCCTAACCCTAACCCTAACCCTAACCCTAACACTAACACTAACACTAACACTTATCTTGGATTGTTCTTGCGGTGTTCATTCATCCTAACCCTAATCCTAACCGTAACCCTAACCCTAACCCTAACCCTAACCCTAACCCTAATCTTGGATTGTTCTTGCGGTGTTCATTCACCCTAACCCCAACCCTAACCCTAACACTAACCCAAACCCTAATCTTGGATTGTTCTTG
>NW_028113120.1:325000-327500 GCF_964234715.1 Podarcis melisellensis | reverse complement strand
ACCCTAACCCTAACCCTAACCCTAACCCTAACCCTAAACCTAACATAACACTAACACTAACAGTAACACTAACACTAACCCTTATCTTGGATTGTTCTTGCGGTGTTCATTCACCCTAACCCTAACCCTAACCCTAACCCTAACCCTAACCCTAACCCTAACCCTAACCCTAACCCTAATACTAACACTAACACTAACCCTTATCTTGGATTGTTCTTGCGGTGTTCATTCACCCTAACCCTAACCCTAACCCTAACCCTAACACTAACCCAAACCCTAATCTTGGATTGTTCTTGCGGTGTTCATTCACCCTAACCCTAACCCTAACCCTAACCCTAACCCTAACCCTAACCCTAACACTAACACTAACACTAACACTAACACTAACACTAACCCTTATCTTGGATTGTTCTTGCGGTGTTCATTCATCCTAACCCTAACCCTAACCCTAACCCTAACCCTAACCCTAACCCTAACCCTAACCCTAACCCTAACCCTAACCCTAACATAACACTAACACTAACACTAACACTAACACTAACACTAACCCTTATCTTGGATTGTTCTTGCGGTGTTCATTCACCCTAACCCTAACCCTAAACCTAACCCTATCCCTAATCTTGGATTGTTCTTGCGGTGTTCATTCACCCTAACCCTAACCCTAACCCTAACCCTAACCCTAACCCTAACCCTTATCTTGGATTGTTCTTGCGGTGTTCATTCACCCTAACCCTAACCCTAACCCTAATACTAACACTAACACTAACCCTTATCTTGGATTGTTCTTGCGGTGTTCATTCACCCTAACCCTAACCCTAACCCTAACCCTAACCCTAACCGTAACCCTAACACTAACACTAACCCTAACCCTTATCTTGGATTGTTCTTGCGGTGTTCATTCACCCTAACCCTAGCCCTAACCCTAACCCTAACACTAACACTAACCCTTATCTTGGATTGTTCTTGCGGTGTTCATTCACCCTAACCCTAACCCTAACCCTAACCCTAACCCTAACCCTAACCCTAATCTTGGATTGTTCTTGCGGTGTTCATTCACCCTGACCCTAACCCTAACCCTAACCCTAACCCTAACCCTAACCCTAACCCTAGCCCTAGCCCTAGCCCTAGCCCTAGCCCTAGCCCTAGCCCTAGCCCTAGCCCTAACACTAACACTAACACTAACACTAACACTAACACTAACACTCACACTAACACTAACCCTTATCTTGGATTGTTCTTGCGGTGTTCATTCATCCTAACGCTAACCCTAACCCTAACCCTAACCCTAACCCTAACCCTAACCCCAACCCCAACCCTAACCCTATCCCTAACCCTAACCCTAACCCTAACCCTAACCCTGACCCTAACCCTAACCCTAATCCTAATCTTGGATTGTTTTTGCGGTGTTCATTCACCCTAACCCTAACCCTAACCCTAACCCTAACCCTAACCCTAACCCGAACACTAACCCTTATCTTGGATTGTTCTTGCAGTGTTCATTCATCCTAACCCTACCCTTAACCCTAACCCAAACCCAAACCCTAATCTTGGATTTTTCTTGCGGTGTTCATTCACCCTAACCCTAACCCTAAAGGTAAAGGTAAAGGTACCCCTGCCGGTACGGGCCAGTCTTGCCAGACTCTGGGGTTGTGCGCCCATCTCACTTAAGAGGCCAGGGGCCAGCGCTGTCCGGAGACACTTCCGGATCACGTGGCCAGCGTAACAAAGCTGCATCTGGCAAACCAGAGCCGCACACGGAAACGCCATTTACCTTCCCGCTGGTAAGCGGTCCCTATTTATCTACTTGCACCCGGAGGAGCGTTCGAACTGCTAGGTTGGCAGACGCTGGGACCGAGCAGCGGGAGCGCACCCCGCCGCAGGGATTCGAACCGCCGACATTTCGATCGGCAAGTTCTAGGCACTGAGGCTTTAACCCACAGCGCCACCTGCGTCCACCCTAACCCTAACCCTAACCCTAACCCTTATCTTGGATTCTTTTTGCGGTGTTCATTCATCCTAACCCTAACCCTAACCCTAACCCTAACCCTAACCCTAACCCTAACCCTAACCCTAACCCTAACCCTAATCTTGGATTGTTCTTGCGGTGTTCATTCACCCTAACCCTAACCCTAACCCTAACCCTAACCCTAACACTAACACTAACACTAACACTAACACTAATCCTTATCTTGGATTGTTCTTGCGGTGTTCATTCTTCCTAACGCTAACCCTAACTCTAACCCTAACCGTGACCCTAATCTTGGATTGTTCTTGCGGTGTTCATTCACCCTAACCCTAACCCTAACCCTAACCCAAACCCTAATCCTAATCTTGGATTGTTCTTGCGGTGTTCATTCACCCTAACCCTAACCCTAACCCTAACCCTAACCCTAACACTAACACTAACACTAACACTTATCTTGGATTGTTCTTGCGGTGTTCATTCATCCTAACCCTAATCCTAACCGTAACCCTAACCCTAACCCTAACCCTAACCCTA
>NW_028113120.1:305000-322500 GCF_964234715.1 Podarcis melisellensis | reverse complement strand
CCTAACCCTAACCCGAACACTAACCCTTATCTTGGATTGTTCTTGCAGTGTTCATTCATCCTAACCCTACCCTTAACCCTAACCCAAACCCAAACCCTAATCTTGGATTTTTCTTGCGGTGTTCATTCACCCTAACCCTAACCCTAACCCTAAAGGTAAAGGTAAAGGTACCCCTGCCGGTACGGGCCAGTCTTGCCAGACTCTGGGGTTGTGCGCCCATCTCACTTAAGAGGCCAGGGGCCAGCGCTGTCCGGAGACACTTCCGGATCACGTGGCCAGCGTAACAAAGCTGCATCTGGCAAACCAGAGCCGCACACGGAAACGCCATTTACCTTCCCGCTGGTAAGCGGTCCCTATTTATCTACTTGCACCCGGAGGAGCGTTCGAACTGCTAGGTTGGCAGACGCTGGGACCGAGCAGCGGGAGCGCACCCCGCCGCAGGGATTCGAACCGCCGACATTTCGATCGGCAAGTTCTAGGCACTGAGGCTTTAACCCACAGCGCCACCTGCGTCCACCCTAACCCTAACCCTAACCCTAACCCTTATCTTGGATTCTTTTTGCGGTGTTCATTCATCCTAACCCTAACCCTAACCCTAACCCTAACCCTAACCCTAACCCTAACCCTAACCCTAACCCTAACCCTAATCTTGGATTGTTCTTGCGGTGTTCATTCACCCTAACCCTAACCCTAACCCTAACCCTAACACTAACACTAACACTAACACTAACACTAACACTAACACTAATCCTTATCTTGGATTGTTCTTGCGGTGTTCATTCTTCCTAACGCTAACCCTAACTCTAACCCTAACCGTGACCCTAATCTTGGATTGTTCTTGCGGTGTTCATTCACCCTAACCCTAACCCTAACCCTAACCCAAACCCTAATCCTAATCTTGGATTGTTCTTGCGGTGTTCATTCACCCTAACCCTAACCCTAACCCTAACCCTAACCCTAACCCTAACCCTAACACTAACACTTATCTTGGATTGTTCTTGCGGTGTTCATTCATCCTAACCCTAATCCTAACCGTAACCCTAACCCTAACCCTAACCCTAACCCTAATCTTGGATTGTTCTTGCGGTGTTCATTCACCCTAACCCCAACCCTAACCCTAACACTAACCCAAACCCTAATCTTGGATTGTTCTTGCGGTGTTCATTCACCCTAACCCTAACCCTAACCCTAACCCTAACACTAACACTAACACTAACACTTATCTTGGATTGTTCTTGCGGTGTTCATTCATCCTAACCCTAATCCTAACCGTAACCCTAACCCTAACCCTAACCCTAACCCTAACCCTAACCCTAACCCTAATCTTGGATTGTTCTTGCGGTGTTCATTCACCCTAACCCCAACCCTAACCCTAACCCTAACCCTAACCCTAACACTAACACTAACACTAACCCAAACCCTAATCTTGGATTGTTCTTGCTTTGTTCATTCACCCTAACCCTAACCCTAACACTAACACTAACACTAACACTAACCCTTATCTTGGATTGTTCTTGCGGTGTTCATTCATCCTAACCCTAACCCTAACCCTAACCCTAACCCTAACCCTAACCCTAACCCTAACCCTAACCCTAACATAACACTAACACTAACACTAACACTAACACTAACACTAACACTAACACTAACACTAACCCTTATCTTGGATTGTTCTTGCGGTGTTCATTCACCCTAACCCTAACCCTAACCCTAACCCGAACACTAACCCTTATCTTGGATTGTTCTTGCAGTGTTCATTCATCCTAACCCTAACCTTAACCCTAACCCAAACCCAAACCCTAATCTTGGATTTTTCTTGCGGTGTTCATTCACCCTAACCCTAACCCTAACCCTAAAGGTAAAGGTAAAGGTACCCCTGCCGGTACGGGCCAGTCTTGCCAGACTCTGGGGTTGTGCGCCCATCTCACTTAAGAGGCCAGGGGCCAGCGCTGTCCGGAGACACTTCCGGGTCACGTGGCCAGCGTAACAAAGCTGCATCTGGCAAGCCAGAGCCGCACACGGAAACGCCATTTACCTTCCCGCTGGTAAGCGGTCCCTATTTATCTACTTGCACCCGGAGGAGCGTTCGAACTGCTAGGTTGGCAGACGCTGGGACCGAGCAGCGGGAGCGCACCCCGCCGCAGGGATTCGAACCGCCGACATTTCGATCGGCAAGTTCTAGGCACTGAGGCTTTAACCCACAGCGCCACCTGCGTCCACCCTAACCCTAACCCTAACCCTAACCCTTATCTTGGATTCTTTTTGCGGTGTTCATTCATCCTAACCCTAACCCTAACCCTAACCCTAACCCTAACCCTAACCCTAACCCTAACCCTAATCTTGGATTGTTCTTGCGGTGTTCATTCACCCTAACCCTAACCCTAACCCTAACACTAACACTAACACTAACACTAACACTAACACTAACACTAACACTAATCCTTATCTTGGATTGTTCTTGCGGTGTTCATTCTTCCTAACGCTAACCCTAACTCTAACCCTAACCGTGACCCTAATCTTGGATTGTTCTTGCGGTGTTCATTCACCCTAACCCTAACCCTAACCCTTACCCTTACCCTAACCCTAACCCTAACCCTAACCCTAACCCTAACCCTAACCCTAACCCTAACCCTAACCCTAACCCAAACCCAAACACTAACCCTTATCTTGGATTGTTCTTGTGGTGTTCATTCACCCTAACCCTAACCCTAACCCTAACCCTAACCCTAACACTAACACTAACCCTAACCCTAACACTAACAATAACCCTTATCTTGTATTTTTCTTGCGGTGTTCATTCATCCTAACCCTAACCCTAACCCTAACCATAACCCTTATCTTGGGTTTTTTTTTGCGGTGTTCATTCATCCTAACCCTAACCCTAACCCTAACCCTAATCTTGGATTGTTCTTGCGGTGTTCTTTCACCCTAACCCTAACCCTAACCCTAACCCTAACCCTAACCCTAACCCTAACCCTAACCCTTATCTTGGATTGTTCTTGCGGTGTTCATTCACCCTAACCCTAACCCTAACCCTAACACTAACACTAACACTAACCCTTATCTTGGATTGTTCTTGCGGTGTTCATTCATCCGAAACCTAACCTTAACCTTAACCCTTACCCTAACCCTAACCCTAACCCTAACCCTAACCCTAACCCTAACTCTAACCCTAATCTTGGATTGTTCTTGCGGTGTTCATTCACCCTAACCCTAACCCTAACCCTAACCCTAACCCTAATCTTAATCTTTGATTGTTCTTGCGGTGTTCATTCACCCTAACCCTAACCCTATCCCTAACCCTAACCCTAACCCTAACCCTAACCCTAACCCTAACACTAACACTAACACTAACACTAACCCTTATCTTGAATTGTTCTTGCGGTGTTCTTTCACCCTAACCCTAACCCTAACCCTAACCCTAACCCTAACCCTAACCCTAACCCTAACCCTAACCCTAACCCTAACCCTAACCCTAATCTTGGATTCTTGCGGTGTTCATTCACCCTAACCCTAACCCTAACCCTAACCCTAAGCCTAATCTTGGATTGGTCTTGCGGTGTTCATTCACCCTAACCCTAACCCTAACCCTAACCCTAACCCTAACACTAACCCTAACACTAACCCTATCACTAACCCTAACACTAACACTAACACTAACACTAACCCTTATCTTGGATTGTTCCTGCGGTGTTCATTCATCCTAACCCTAACCCTAACCCTAACCCTAACCCTAACCCTAACCCTAACCCTAACCCTAACCCTAACCCTAACCCTAATCTTGGATTGTTCTTGCGGTGTTCATTCACCCTAACCCTAACCCTAACCCTAACCCTAACCCTAACCTTAACCCTAACCCTAACCCTAACCCTAACCCTAATCTTGGATTGTTCTTGCGGTGTTCATTCACCCTGACCCTAACCCTAACCCTAACCCTAACCCTAACCCTAACCCTAACCCTAACCCTAACCCTAACCCTAGCCCTAGCCCTAGCCCTAGCCCTAGCCCTAGCCCTAGCCCTAGCCCTAACCCTAACCCTAACACTAACACTAACACTAACACTAACACTAACACTAACCCTTATCTTTGATTGTTCTTGCGGTGTTCATTCATCCTAACGCTAACCCTAACCCTAACCCTAACCCTAACCCTAACCCTAACCCCAACCCCAACCCTAACCCTATCCCTAACCCTAACCCTAACCCTAACCCTGACCCTAACCCTGACCCTAACCCTAATCTTGGATTGTTCTTGCGGTGTTCATTCACCCTAATCCTAATCTTGGATTGTTCTTGCGGTGTTCATTCACCCTAACCCTAACCCTAACCCTAACCCGAACACTAACCCTTATCTTGGATTGTTCTTGCAGTGTTCATTCATCCTAACCCTAACCTTAACCCTAACCCAAACCCAAACCCTAATCTTGGATTTTTCTTGCGGTGTTCATTCACCCTAACCCTAACCCTAAAGGTAAAGGTAAAGGTACCCCTGCCGGTACGGGCCAGTCTTGCCAGACTCTGGAGTTGTGCGCCAATCTCACTTAAGAGGCCAGGGGCCAGCGCTGTCCGGAGACACTTCCGGGTCACGTGGCCAGCGTAACAAAGCTGCATCTGGCAAGCCAGAACCGCACACGGAAACGCCGTTTACCTTCCCGCTGGTAAGCGGTCCCTATTTATCTACTTGCACCCGGAGGAGCATTCGAACTGCTAGGTTGGCAGACGCTGGGACCGAGCAGCGGGAGCGCACCCCGCCGCAGGGATTCGAACCGCCGACATTTCGATCGGCAAGTTCTAGGCACTGAGGCTTTTACCCACAGCGCCACCTGCGTCCACCCTAACCCTAACCCTAACCCTAATCTTGGATTGTTCTTGCGGTGTTCATTCACCCTAATCCCAACCCAAACCCAAACCCTAACCCTAACCCTAACCCTAACCCTAACCCTAACCCTAACCCTAACCCTAACACTAACACTAATCCTTATCTTGGATTGTTCTTGCGGTGTTCATTCTTCCTAACGCTAACCCTAACTCTAACCCTAACCGTGACCCTAATCTTGGATTGTTCTTGCGGTGTTCATTCACCCTAACCCTAACCCTAACCCTAACCCAAACCCTAATCCTAATCTTGGATTGTTCTTGCGGTGTTCATTCACCCTAACCCTAACCCTAACCCTAACACTAACACTAACACTAACACTTATCTTGGATTGTTCTTGCGGTGTTCATTCATCCTAACCCTAATCCTAACCGTAACCCTAACCCTAACCCTAACCCTAACCCTGATCTTGGATTGTTCTTGCGGTGTTCATTCACCCTAACCCCAACCCTAACCCTAACCCTAACCCTAACACTAACCCAAACCCTAATCTTGGATTGTTCTTGCGGTGTTCATTCACCCTAACCCTAACCCTAACCCTAACCCTAACCCTAACACTAACACTAACACTAACACTAACACTTATCTTGGATTGTTCTTGCGGTGTTCATTCATCCTAACCCTAATCCTAACCGTAACCCTAACCCTAACCCTAACCCTAACCCTAACCCTAATCTTGGATTGTTCTTGCGGTGTTCATTCACCCTAACCCCAACCCTAACCCTAACCCTAACCCTAACACTAACACTAACACTAACACTAACCCAAACCCTAATCTTGGATTGTTCTTGCTTTGTTCATTCACCCTAACCCTAACCCTAACCCTAACCCTAACCCTAACACTAACACTAACCCTTATCTTGGATTGTTCTTGCGGTGTTCATTCATCCTAACCCTAACCCTAACCCTAACCCTAACCCTAACCCTAACCCTAACCCTAACCCTAACCCTAACCCTAACCCTAACCCTAACATAACACTAACACTAACACTAACACTAACACTAACCCTTATCTTGGATTGTTCTTGCGGTGTTCATTCACCCTAACCCTAACCCTAACCCTAACCCTAACCCTAACCCTAACCCTAATCTTGGATTGTTCTTGCGGTGTTCATTCACCCTAACCCTAACCCTAACCCTAACCCTAACCCTAACCCTAACCCTAACCCTAACCCTAACCCTAATGTTGGATTGTTCTTGCGGTATTCATTCATCCTAACCCTAACCCTAACCCTAACCCTAACCCTAACCCTAATCTTGGATTGTTCTTGCGGTGTTCATTCACCCTAACCCTAACCCTAACCCTAACCCTAACCCTAACCCTAACCCTAACCCTAAACCTAACATAACACTAACACTAACAGTAACACTAACACTAACCCTTATCTTGGATTGTTCTTGCGGTGTTCATTCACCCTAACCCTAACCCTAACCCTAACCCTAACCCTAACCCTAACCCTAACCCTAATACTAACACTAACACTAACCCTTATCTTGGATTGTTCTTGCGGTGTTCATTCACCCTAACCCTAACCCTAACCCTAACACTAACACTAACCCAAACCCTAATCTTGGATTGTTCTTGCGGTGTTCATTCACCCTAACCCTAACCCTAACCCTAACCCTAACCCTAACCCTAACACTAACACTAACACTAACACTAACACTAACCCTTATCTTGGATTGTTCTTGCGGTGTTCATTCATCCTAACCCTAACCCTAACCCTAACCCTAACCCTAACCCTAACCCTAACCCTAACCCTAACCCTAACCCTAACCCTAACATAACACTAACACTAACACTAACACTAACACTAACACTAACCCTTATCTTGGATTGTTCTTGCGGTGTTCATTCACCCTAACCCTAACCCTAAACCTAACCCTATCCCTAATCTTGGATTGTTCTTGCGGTGTTCATTCACCCTAACCCTAACCCTAACCCTAACCCTAACCCTAACCCCTTACCCTAACCCTTATCTTGGATTGTTCTTGCGGTGTTCATTCACCCTAACCCTAACCCTAACCCTAATACTAACACTAACACTAACCCTTATCTTGGATTGTTCTTGCGGTGTTCATTCACCCTAACCCTAACCCTAACCCTAACCCTAACCCTAACCGTAACCCTAACACTAACACTAACCATAACCCTTATCTTGGATTGTTCTTGCGGTGTTCATTCACCCTAACCCTAGCCCTAACCCTAACCCTAACACTAACACTAACCCTTATCTTGGATTGTTCTTGCGGTGTTCATTCACCCTAACCCTAACCCTAACCCTAACCCTAACCCTAACCCTAACCCTAATCTTGGATTGTTCTTGCGGTGTTCATTCACCCTGACCCTAACCCTAACCCTAACCCTAACCCTAACCCTAACCCTAGCCCTAGCCCTAGCCCTAGCCCTAGCCCTAGCCCTAGCCCTAGCCCTAACACTAACACTAACACTAACACTAACACTAACACTAACACTAACACTAACACTAACACTAACACTCACACTAACACTAACCCTTATCTTGGATTGTTCTTGCGGTGTTCATTCATCCTAACGCTAACCCTAACCCTAACCCTAACCCTAACCCTAACCCTAACCCTAACCCTAACCCCAACCCCAACCCTAACCCTATCCCTAACCCTAACCCTAACCCTAACCCTAACCCTGACCCTAACCCTAACCCTAATCCTAATCTTGGATTGTTTTTGCGGTGTTCATTCACCCTAACCCTAACCCTAACCCTAACCCTAACCCTAACCCGAACACTAACCCTTATCTTGGATTGTTCTTGCAGTGTTCATTCATCCTAACCCTACCCTTAACCCTAACCCAAACCCAAACCCTAATCTTGGATTTTTCTTGCGGTGTTCATTCACCCTAACCCTAACCCTAAAGGTAAAGGTAAAGGTACCCCTGCCGGTACGGGCCAGTCTTGCCAGACTCTGGGGTTGTGCGCCCATCTCACTTAAGAGGCCAGGGGCCAGCGCTGTCCGGAGACACTTCCGGATCACGTGGCCAGCGTAACAAAGCTGCATCTGGCAAACCAGAGCCGCACACGGAAACGCCATTTACCTTCCCGCTGGTAAGCGGTCCCTATTTATCTACTTGCACCCGGAGGAGCGTTCGAACTGCTAGGTTGGCAGACGCTGGGACCGAGCAGCGGGAGCGCACCCCGCCGCAGGGATTCGAACCGCCGACATTTCGATCGGCAAGTTCTAGGCACTGAGGCTTTAACCCACAGCGCCACCTGCGTCCACCCTAACCCTAACCCTAACCCTAACCCTTATCTTGGATTCTTTTTGCGGTGTTCATTCATCCTAACCCTAACCCTAACCCTAACCCTAACCCTAACCCTAACCCTAACCCTAACCCTAACCCTAATCTTGGATTGTTCTTGCGGTGTTCATTCACCCTAACCCTAACCCTAACCCTAACCCTAACCCTAACCCTAACCCTAACACTAACACTAACACTAACACTAATCCTTATCTTGGATTGTTCTTGCGGTGTTCATTCTTCCTAACGCTAACCCTAACTCTAACCCTAACCGTGACCCTAATCTTGGATTGTTCTTGCGGTGTTCATTCACCCTAACCCTAACCCTAACCCTAACCCAAACCCTAATCCTAATCTTGGATTGTTCTTGCGGTGTTCATTCACCCTAACCCTAACCCTAACCCTAACCCTAACCCTAACACTAACACTAACACTAACACTTATCTTGGATTGTTCTTGCGGTGTTCATTCATCCTAACCCTAATCCTAACCGTAACCCTAACCCTAACCCTAACCCTAACCCTAACCCTAATCTTGGATTGTTCTTGCGGTGTTCATTCACCCTAACCCCAACCCTAACCCTAACACTAACCCAAACCCTAATCTTGGATTGTTCTTGCGGTTTTCATTCACCCTAACCCTAACCCTAACCCTAAACCTAACCCTAACACTAACACTAACACTAACACTTATCTTGGATTGTTCTTGCGGTGTTCATTCATCCTAACCCTAATCCTAACCGTAACCCTAACCCTAACCCTAACCCTAACCCTAATCTTGGATTGTTCTTGCGGTGTTCATTCACCCTAACCCCAACCCTAACCCTAACCCTAACCCTAACCCTAACACTAACACTAACACTAACCCAAACCCTAATCTTGGATTGTTCTTGCTTTGTTCATTCACCCTAACCCTAACCCTAACCCTAACACTAACACTAACCCTTATCTTGGATTGTTCTTGCGGTGTTCATTCATCCTAACCCTAACCCTAACCCTAACCCTAACCCTAACCCTAACCCTAACCCTAACCCTAACATAACACTAACACTAACACTAACACTAACACTAACACTAACACTAACACTAACACTAACACTAACCCTTATCTTGGATTGTTCTTGCGGTGTTCATTCACCCTAACCCTAACCCTAACCCTAACCCGAACACTAACCCTTATCTTGGATTGTTCTTGCAGTGTTCATTCATCCTAACCCTAACCTTAACCCTAACCCAAACCCAAACCCTAATCTTGGATTTTTCTTGCGGTGTTCATTCACCCTAACCCTAACCCTAACCCTAAAGGTAAAGGTAAAGGTACCCCTGCCGGTACGGGCCAGTCTTGCCAGACTCTGGGGTTGTGCGCCCATCTCACTTAAGAGGCCAGGGGCCAGCGCTGTCCGGAGACACTTCCGGGTCACGTGGCCAGCGTAACAAAGCTGCATCTGGCAAGCCAGAGCCGCACACGGAAACGCCATTTACCTTCCCGCTGGTAAGCGGTCCCTATTTATCTACTTGCACCCGGAGGAGCGTTCGAACTGCTAGGTTGGCAGACGCTGGGACCGAGCAGCGGGAGCGCACCCCGCCGCAGGGATTCGAACCGCCGACATTTCGATCGGCAAGTTCTAGGCACTGAGGCTTTAACCCACAGCGCCACCTGCGTCCACCCTAACCCTAACCCTAACCCTAACCCTTATCTTGGATTCTTTTTGCGGTGTTCATTCATCCTAACCCTAACCCTAACCCTAACCCTAACCCTAACCCTAACCCTAACCCTAACCCTAACCCTAACCCTAATCTTGGATTGTTCTTGCGGTGTTCATTCACCCTAACCCTAACCCTAACCCTAACACTAACACTAACACTAACACTAACACTAACACTAATCCTTATCTTGGATTGTTCTTGCGGTGTTCATTCTTCCTAACGCTAACCCTAACTCTAACCCTAACCGTGACCCTAATCTTGGATTGTTCTTGCGGTGTTCATTCACCCTAACCCTAACCCTAACCCTAACCCTAACCCTAACCCTAACCCAAACCCTAATCCTAATCTTAGATTGTTCTTGCGGTGTTCATTCACCCTAACCCTAACCCTAACCCTAACCCTAACCCTAACCCTAACACTAACACTAACACTAACACTTATCTTGGATTGTTCTTGCGGTGTTCATTCATCCTAACCCTAATCCTAACCGTAACCCTAACCCTAACCCTAACCCTAACCCTAACCCTAACCCTAACCCTAATCTTGGATTGTTCTTGCGGTGTTCATTCACCCTAACCCCAACCCTAACCCTAACCCTAACCCTAACACTAACCCAAACCCTAATCTTGGATTGTTCTTGCGGTGTTCATTCACCCTAACCCTAACCCTAACCCTAACCCTAACCCTAACCCTAACACTAACACTAACACTTATCTTGGATTGTTCTTGCGGTGTTCATTCATCCTAACCCTAATCCTAACCGTAACCCTAACCCTAACCCTAACCCTAACCCTAACCCTAATCTTGGATTGTTCTTGCGGTGTTCATTCACCCTAACCCTAACCCTAACCCTAACCCTAACCCTAAACCTAACATAACACTAACACTAACAGTAACACTAACACTAACCCTTATCTTGGATTGTTCTTGCGGTGTTCATTCACCCTAACCCTAACCCTAACCCTAACCCTAACCCTAACCCTAATACTAACACTAACACTAACCCTTATCTTGGATTGTTCTTGTGGTGTTCATTCACCCTAACCCTAACCCTAACCCTAACCCTAATCCTAACCCTAACCCTAACCCAAACCCTAATCTTGGATTGTTCTTGCGGTGTTCAATCACCCTAACCCTAACCCTAACCCTAACACTAACCCTAACACTAACACTAACACTAACCCTTATCTTGGATTGTTCTTGCGGTGTTCATTCATCCTAACCCCAACCCTAACCCTAACCCTAACCCTAACCCTAACCCTAACCCTAACCCTAACCCTAACCCTAACCCTAACCCTAACCCTAACATAACACTAACACTAACACTAACACTAACACTAACCCTTATCTTGGATTGTTCTTGCGGTGTTCATTCACCCTAACCCTAACCCTAACCCTAACCCTAACCCTATCCCTAATCTTGGATTGTTCTTGCGGTGTTCATTCACCCTAACCCTAACCCTAACCCTAACCCTAACCCTAACCCTAACCCTAACCCTAACCCTTATCTTGGATTGTTCTTGCGGTGTTCATTCACCCTAACCCTAACCCTAACCCTAACCCTAACCCTAATACTAACACTAACACTAACCCTTATCTTGGATTGTTCTTGCGGTGTTCATTCACCCTAACCCTAACCCTAACCCTAACCCTAACACTAACACTAACCCTAACCCTTATCTTGGATTGTTCTTGCGGTGTTCATTCACCCTAACCCTAACCCTAACCCTAACCCTAACACTAACACTAACACTAACACTAACCCTTATCTTGGATTGTTCTTGCGGTGTTCATTCACCCTAACCCTAACCCTAACCCTAACCCTAACCCTAACCCTAACCCTAACCCTAACCCTAATCTTGGATTGTTCTTGCGGTGTTCATTCACCCTGACCCTAACCCTAACCCTAACCCTAGCCCTAGCCCTAGCCCTAGCCCTAGCCCTAGCCCTAGCCCTAGCCCTAGCCCTAGCCCTAGCCCTAGCCCTAGCCCTAGCCCTAGCCCTAGCCCTAGCCCTAGCCCTAACGCTAACCCTAACACTTACACTAACACTAACACTAACACTAACACTAACACTAACCCTTATCTTGGATTGTTCTTGCGGTGTTCATTCATCCTAACGCTAACCCTAACCCTAACCCTAACCCCAACCCCAACCCTAACCCTATCCCTAACCCGAACCCTAACCCTAACCCTAATCCTGACCCTAACCCTGACCCTAACCCTAATCTTGGATTGTTCTTGCGGTGTTCATTCACCCTAACCCTAACCCTAACCCTAATCCTAATCTTGGATTGTTCTTGCGGTGTTCATTCACCCTATCCCTAACCCTAACCCTAACCCTAACCCGAACACTAACCCTTATCTTTGATTGTTCTTGCAGTGTTCATTCATCCTAACCCTAACCTTAACCCTAACCCAAACCCAAACCCTAATCTTGGATTTTTCTTGCGGTGTTCATTCACCCTAACCCTAACCCTAACCCTAAAGGTAAAGGTAAAGGTACCCCTGCCGGTACGGGCCAGTCTTGCCAGACTCTGGGGTTGTGCGCCCATCTCACTTAAGAGGCCAGGGGCCAGCGCTGTCCGGAGACACTTCCGGGTCACGTGGCCAGCGTAACAAAGCTGCATCTGGCAAGCCAGAGCCGCACACGGAAACGCCGTTTACCTTCCCGCTGGTAAGCGGTCCCTATTTATCTACTTGCACCCGGAGGAGCGTTCGAACTGCTAGGTTGGCAGACGCTGGGACCGAGCAGCGGGAGCGCACCCCGCCGCAGGGATTCGAACCGCCGACATTTCGATCGGCAAGTTCTAGGCACTGAGGCTTTAACCCACAGCGCCACCTGCGTCCACCCTAACCCTAACCCTAACCCTAATCTTGGATTGTTCTTGCGGTGTTCATTCACCCTAATCCCAACCCAAACCCTAACCCTAACCCTAACACTAACACTAACACTAACACTAATCCTTATCTTGGATTGTTCTTGCGGTGTTCATTCTTCCTAACGCTAACCCTAACTCTAACCCTAACCGTGACCCTAATCTTGGATTGTTCTTGCGGTGTTCATTCACCCTAACCCTAACCCTAACCCTAACCCTAACCCTAACCCTAATCCTAATCTTGGATTGTTCTTGCGGTGTTCATTCACCCTAACACTAACCCTAACCCTAACCCTAACCCTAACCCTAACCCTAACACTAACACTAACACTAACACTAACACTAACACTTATCTTGGATTGTTCTTGCGGTGTTCATTCATCCTAACCCTAATCCTAACCGTAACCCTAACCCTAACCCTAACCCTAATCTTGGATTGTTCTTGCGGTGTTCATTCACCCTAACCCCAACCCTAAGCCTAACCCTAACACTAACCCAAACCCTAATCTTGGATTGTTCTTGCGGTGTTCATTCACCCTAACCCTAACCCTAACCCTAACCCTAACCCTAACCCTAACAATAACACTAACACTAACACTAACACTAACACTAACACTAACACTAACACTTATCTTGGATTGTTCTTGCGGTGTTCATTCATCCTAACCCTAATCCTAACCGTAACCCTAACCCTAACCCTAACCCTAACCCTAACCCTAACCCTAACCCTAATCTTGGATTGTTCTTGCGGTGTTCATTCACCCTAACCCCAACCCTAACCCTAACCCTAACCCTAACACTAACACTAACACTAACCCAAACCCTAATCTTGGATTGTTCTTGCTTTGTTCATTCACCCTAACCCTAACCCTAACACTAACACTAACACTAACCCTTATCTTGGATTGTTCTTGCGGTGTTCATTCATCCTAACCCTAACCCTAACCCTAACCCTAACCCTAACCCTAACCCTAACCCTAACCCTAACCCTAACCCTAACCCTAACCCTAACATAACACTAACACTAACACTAACACTAACACTAACACTAACACTAACCCTTATCTTGGATTCTTCTTGCGGTGTTCATTCACCCTAACCCTAACCCTAACCCTAACCCTAACCCTAACCCTAACCCTAACCCTAACCCTAATCTTGGATTGTTCATGCGGTGTTCATTCACCCTAACCCTAACCCTAACCCTAACCCTAACCCTAACCCTAACCCTAACCCTAACCCTAATCTTGGATTGTTCTTGCGGTGTTCATTCATCCTAACCCTAACCCTAACCCTAACCCTAACCCTAACCCTAACCCTAACCCTAAGCTTGGATTGTTCTTGCGGTGTTCATTCACCCTAACCCTAACCCTAACCCTAACCCTAATACTAACACTAACACTAACCCTTATCTTGGATTGTTCTTGCGGTGTTCATTCACCCTAACCCTAACCCTAACCCTAACCCTAACCCTAACACTAACCCTAACCCTAACACTAACACTAACCCAAACCCTAATCTTGGATTGTTCTTGCGGTGTTCATTCACCCTAACCCTAACCCTAACCCTAACCCTATCCCTAATCTTGGATTGTTCTTGCGGTGTTCATTCACCCTAACCCTAACCCTAACTCTAACCCTAACCCTAACCCTAACCCTAACCCTAACCCTAACCCTAACCCTAACACTAACCCTAACCCTAACCCTAACCCTTATCTTGGATTGTTCTTGCGGTGTTCATTCACCCTAACCCTAACCCTAACCCTAACCCTAACCCTAATACTAACACTAACACTAACCCTAATCTTGGATTGTTCTTGCTTTGTTCATTCACCCTAACCCTAACCCTAACACTAACACTAACACTAACCCTTATCTTGGATTGTTCTTGCGGTGTTCATTCATCCTAACCCTAACCCTAACCCTAACCCTAACCCTAACCCTAACCCTAACCCTAACCCTAACCCTAACCCTAACCCTAACATAACACTAACACTAACACTAACACTAACCCTTATCTTGGATTGTTCTTGCGGTGTTCATTCACCCTAACCCTAACCCTAACCCTAACCCTAACCCTAACCCTTACCCTAACCCTAACCCTAACCCTAACCCTAATCTTGGATTGTTCTTGCGGTGTTCATTCACCCTAACCCTAACCCTAACCCTAACCCTAACCCTAACCCTAACCCTAATCTTGGATTGTTCTTGCGGTGTTCATTCATCCTAACCCTAACCCTAACCCTAACCCTAACCCTAACCCTAACCCTAACCCTAAGCTTGGATTGTTCTTGCGGTGTTCATTCACCCTAACCCTAACCCCAACCCTAACCCTAACCCTAACCCTAAACCTAACATAACAGTAACACTAACAGTAACACTAACACTAACCCTTATCTTGGATTGTTCTTGCGGTGTTCATTCACCCTAACCCTAACCCTAACCCTAACCCTAACCCTAACCCTAACCCTAACCCTAACCCTAATACTAACACTAACACTAACCCTTATCTTGGATTGTTCTTGCGGTGTTCATTCACCCTAACCCTAACCCTAACCCTAACACTAACCCAAACCCTAATCTTGGATTGTTCTTGCGGTGTTCATTCACCCTAACCCTAACCCTAACCCTAACCCTCACACTAACCCTAACCCTAACACTAACACTAACACTAACCCTTATCTTGGATTGTTCTTGCGTTGTTCATTCATCCTAACCCTAACCCTAACCCTAACCCTAACCCTAACCCTAACCCTAACCCTAACCCTAACCCTAACATAACACTAACACTAACACTAACACTAACACTAACACTAACACTAACACTAACACTAACACTAACACTAACACTAACCCTTATCTTGGATTGTTCTTGTGGTGTTCATTCACCCTAACCCTAACCCTAACCCTAACCCTATCCCTAATCTTGGATTGTTCTTGCGGTGTTCATTCACCCTAACCCTAACCCTAACCCTAACCCTAACCCTAACCCTAACCCTAACCCTAACCCTAACCCTAACCCTAACCCTAACCCTAACCCTTATCTTGGATTGTTCTTGCGGTGTTCATTCACCCTAACCCTAACCCTAACCCTAACCCTAACCCTAATACTAACACTAACACTAACCCTTATCTTGGATTGTTCTTGCGGTGTTCATTCACCCTAACCCTAACCCTAACCCTAACCCTAACCCTAACACTAACACTAACACTAACACTAACCCTTATCTTGGATTGTTCTTGCGGTGTTCATTCACCCTAACCCTAACCCTAACCCTAACCCTAACACTAACACTAACCCTTATCTTGGATTGTTCTTGCGGTGTTCATTCATCCTAACCCTAACCCTAACCCTAACCCTAACCCCAACACTAACACTAAAACTAACCCTAACACTAACCCTTATCTTGGATTGTTCTTGCGGTGTTCATTCACCCTAACCCTAACCCTAACACTAACCCTTATCTTGGATTGTTCTTGCGGTGTTCATTCACCCTAACCCTAACCCTGACACTAACACTAACACTAACCCTTATCTTGGATTCTTTTTGCGGTGTTCATTCATCCTAACCCTAACCCTAACCCTAACCCTAACCCTAACCCTAACCCTAACCCTAACCCTAACCCTAACCCTAATCTTGGATTGTTCTTGCGGTGTTCATTCACCCTAACCCTAACCCTAACCCTAACCCTAACCCTAACCCTAACACTAACACTAACACTAATCCTTATCTTGGATTGTTCTTGCGGTGTTCATTCTTCCTAACGCTAACCCTAACCCTAACCCTAACCCTGACCCTAATCTTGGATTGTTCTTGCGGTGTTCATTCACCCTAACCCTAACCCTAACCCTAACCCTAACCCTAATCCTAATCTTGGATTGTTCTTGCGGTGTTCATTCACCCTAACCCGAACCCTAACCCTAACCCTAACCCTAACCCTAACCCTAACACTAACACTAACACTAACACTAACACTAACCCTTATCTTGGATTGTTCTAGCGGTGTTCATTCATCCTAACCCTAACCCTAACCCTAACCCTAACCCTAACCCTAACCCTAACCCTAACCCTAATCTTGGATTGTTCTTGCGGTGTTCATTCACCCTAACCCCAACCCTAACCCTAACCCTAACCCTAACCCTAACCCTAACCCTAACCCTAATCTTGGATTGTTCTTGCGGTGTTCATTCACCCTAACCCTAACCCTAACCCTAACCCTAACACTAACACTAACACTAACCCTTATCTTGGATTGTTCTTGCGGTGTTCATTCATCCTAACCCTAACCCTAACCCTAACCCTAACCCTAACATAACACTAACACTAACACTAACACTAACCCTTATCTTGGATTGTTCTTGCGGTGTTCATTCACCCTAACCCTAACCCTAACCCTAACCCTAATCTTGGATTGCTCTTGCGGTGTTCATTCACCCTAACCCTAACCCTAACCCTAACCCTAACCCTAAGCTTGGATTGTTCTTGCGGTGTTCATTCACCCTAACCCTAACCCTAACCCTAACCCTAACCCTAACCCTAACATAACACTAACACTAACACTAACCCTTATCTTGGATTGTTCTTGCGGTGTTCATTCACCCTAACCCTAACCCTAACCCTAACCCTAACCCTAACCCTAACCCTAACCCTTATCTTGGATTGTTCTTGCGGTGTTCATTCACCCTAACCCTAACCCTAACCCTAACCCTAACATAACACTAACACTAACACTAACACTAACCCTTATCTTGGATTGTTCTTGCGGT
>NW_028113120.1:290000-292500 GCF_964234715.1 Podarcis melisellensis | reverse complement strand
CTAACCCTAACCCTAACCCTGACATAACACTAACACTAACACTAACCCTTATCTTGGATTGTTCTTGCGGTGTTCATTCACCCTAACCCTAACCCTAACCCTAACCCTAACCCTAATACTAACCCTAACCCTAACCCTAACCCTAACCCTAACCCTAACCCTAATCTTGGATTGTTCTTGCGGTGTTCATTCACCCTAACCCTAACCCTAACACTAACCCTAACCCTAACCCTAACCCTAGCCCTAGCCCTAGCCCTAGCCCTAGCCCTAGCCCTAGCCCTAGCCCTCGCCCTAGCCCTAGCCCTAACCCTAACCCTAACCCTAACCCTAACCCTAACCCTAACCCTAACACTAACACTAAGACTAACACTAACCTTTATCTTGGATTGTTCTTGCGGTGTTCATTCATCCTAACGCTAACCCTAACCCTAACCCTAACCCAACCCAACCCTAACCCAACCCAACCCTACCCCTACCCCTACCCCTACCCCTACCCCTAACCCTAACCCTAACCCTAACCCTGACCCTGACCCTAACCCTAATCTTGGATTGTTCTTGCGGTGTTCATTCACCCTAACCCTAACCCTAATCCTAATCTTGGATTGTTCTTGCGGTGTTCATACACCCTAACCCTAACCCTAACCCTAACCCTAACCCTAACCCTAACCCTAACACTAACACTAACACTAACCCTAAGCTTGGATTGTTCTTGCGGTGTTCATTCACCCTAACCCTAACCCTAACCCTAACCCTGACATAACACTAACACTAACACTAACACTAACACTAACCCTTATCTTGGATTGTTCTTGCGGTGTTCATTCATCCGAACCCTAACCCTAACCCTAACCCTAACCCTAACCCTAACCATAACCCTAACCCTAATACTAACACTAACACTAACACTAACCCTTATCTTGGATTGTTCTTGCGGTGTTCATTCATCCGAACCCTAACCCTTACCCTAACCCTAACCCTAACCCTAACCCTAACCCTAACCCTAACACTAACACTAACACTAACACTAACCCTTATCTTGGATTTTTCTTGCGGTGTTCATTCATCCTAACCCTAACCCTAACCCTAACCCTAACCCTAACGCTAACCCTAATCTTGGATTGTTCTTGCGGTGTTCATTCACCCTAACCCCAACCCTAACCCTAACCCTAACCCTAACCCTAACCCTAACCCTAACCCTAACCCTAACCCTAAGCTTGGATTGTTCTTGCGGTGTTCATTCACCCTAACCCTAACCCTAACCCTAACCCTGACATAACACTAACACTAACACTAACACTAACCCTTATCTTGGATTGTTCTTGCGGTGTTCATTCATCCGAACCCTAACCCTAACCCTAACCCTAACCCTAACCATAACCCTAACCCTAATACTAACACTAACACTAACACTAACCCTTATCTTGGATTGTTCTTGCGGTGTTCATTCATCCGAACCCTAACCCTTACCCTAACCCTAACCCTAACCCTAACCCTAACCCTAACCCTAACACTAACACTAACACTAACACTAACCCTTATCTTGGATTGTCCTTGCGGTGTTCATTCATCCTAACCCTAACCCTAACCCTAACCCTAACCCTAACCCTAAGCTTGGATTGTTCTTGCGGTGTTCATTCACCCTAACCCTAACCCTAACCCTAACCCTAACCCTAACCCTGACATAACACTAACACTAACACTAACACTAACCCTTATCTTGGATTGTTCTTGCGGTGTTCATTCACCCTAACCCTAACCCTAACCCTAACCCTAACCCTAATACTAACCCTAACCCTAACCCTAACCCTAACCCTAACCCTAACCCTAACCCTAACCCTAACCCTAACCCTAACCCTAATCTTGGATTGTTCTTGCGGTGTTCATTCACCCTAACCCTAACACTAACACTAACCCTAACCCTAACCCTAACCCTAGCCCTAGCCCTAGCCCTAGCCCTAGCCCTAGCCCTAGCCCTAGCCCTCGCCCTAGCCCTAGCCCTAACCCTAACCCTAACCCTAACCCTAACCCTAACCCTAACCCTAACACTAACACTAAGACTAACACTAACCTTTATCTTGGATTGTTCTTGCGGTGTTCATTCATCCTAACGCTAACCCTAACCCTAACCCTAACCCAACCCAACCCTAACCCAACCCAACCCTAACCCTACCCCTACCCCTACCCCTAACCCTAACCCTAACCCTAACCCTGACCCTAACCCTAATCTTGGATTGTTCTTGCGGTGTTCATTCACCCTAACCCTAACCCTAATCCTAATCTTGGATTGTTCTTGCGGTGTTCATACACCCTAACCCTAACCCTAACCCTAACCCTAACCCTAACCCTAACACTAACACTAACACTAACCCTTATCTTGGATTTTTCTTGCGGTGTTCATTCATCCTAACCCTAACCCTAACCCTAACCCTAACCCTAACGCTAACCCTAATCTTGGATTGTTCTTGCGGTGTTCATTCACCCTAACCCCAACCCTAACCCT
>NW_028113120.1:272500-280000 GCF_964234715.1 Podarcis melisellensis | reverse complement strand
TGTACATTTGAACTTGGCGCGCGCGCGCTGCCCCTGACCTTCCTTTTGACCGTTTCCTCGCTCTCTGATGCAGGCGTGGCTAACCCTGACTCCTGTCCTTCCGCTGACGGAGAGCTGCCTGCTCCCGATGCCTGGGGCTCCTCCCCCCTACTGCTCTCCGGTGGGGAAGCTGGTCCCGATTTCCAGCTGCTGCTCTCTGAGCCCTCTCTGGCCCCTCCCTCCTGGGGTGTTCCCCTTGGCAACCCCCTTGCTCTGATCACGGGAGCCCCTTTCTGTGAATCCTCTGATTCGCTGGAGAGACTTAGAGACCTCGGACGGCTATCATCGCTGACTTCTCCCTCGGATTCCTCTCCCTCGGTCTCTAATTCCTCCCTTCCCTGTCCCTCTGCTCCTGAACCCCTGACATCCATCCCCCCCTCGAAGCCCCCCCTTCCCCCCTCCCCTCCTTCCGGTGTGGGTACTGGGTGCTCCGTCGTAGCGGGGGTGCGTGCAGGATACAGTTCGTCCCCCATGTACTCGTCGACATCTCTCTCCTCTGCTTCCATCTCTCTGTCTCCGTGCTCGAACCCCACGTCTTCCCCCAACACGTCCATGTCCGTCTCGCCCCCCTCCCCCTCTTCGGGTGATCCCAGCCAAGGACCACTCAGCCACTTCCTGCGCCACTGCTCCTCTGGTCGATCGTCCCACCAATAAGAGCTGTCTGAGGCAGACCCCGGTGGCGAACCCACCCGGGAGCTCGGGACTGGGGCCTGTTCTTCGTCCGAGTCGAACCCCTGGAATGTGCTGGCCGAAAGAGTGGTTGTGAAGAGCCAGTCGTCGAAATACTCGGCTGGCATGGGCCTGTGTGGGAAGAGGGCATGAAACTCCTCTTTGAGCAGAGGCTCCTCCAAAGCATAGTCCGGAACCCAGCTGTTCGCAGTGGCCGGGGTACCCTCTCTGGCTAGGAGATATTCTACTCCTTCTTCCCCCCATCTCGAGTCTAAAATCTCTGTGACCTCGTTGATGTGCCCCCTCCTTGGCGACCCCCCCTGTCTGGGCCCTTCTCTGGGCGGGTCCGGTGCTGTGTCTGGCTCCTGAAATCTATGAGGTGCTTTGTAGGGCGTGAGCACTGATCTATGGAACACCAGATGCATCCTGGAACCCTCCGGAAGCGCTAACCGGAAGGCCACTGGATTGACCTGTGCCTGGACTTGGTAAGGTCCTAGCTGCTTATGTCCTAGCTTCTTCTTCGCTAACGATCTGGTCGGCACTGCTTGCGCTGCTAACCAGACCCAGTCTCCCACCTGTATGTCTTCCCCAACTCTTCTGTGTCTGTCTGCCTGCACTTTGTATGCGTGTTTTGCGAGTTCTAACTGCCTCCTGAGCTGTTCGTGGACTTCCTGCAACTCCGACGCTAAGGCTTCCGCTGCCTGTGGCTCCCCCTCCCCCACTCTCTCTAAACTCGGGAAGGTTCTGGGATGCCTCCCGTTGTTGGCAAAGAACGGCGTCACCCCCGTCGACACGTGCTTCGTATTGTTGTAAGCGAACTCAGCGAGTGGCAGGTAGTCCACCCATGTCGTGGGCTGCTGATTGGCGTAGCATCTCAGGTACTGCTGCATGATGGCGTTGACCCTCTCCGCTTGTCCGTTGGTCTGTGGGTGTCTCGCCGACGCCAAATTGACTTTGACGTTCAGAATGCCCATCAGCTTCTGCCAGAAGTTCGAGATGAACTGTCGCCCCCGGTCGGAGAGAATAGATCGTGGCAGACCGTGAACCTTGAACACGTGGTCAATGAACAGTTTGGCGGTCTGCTCTGCCGTGGCTACCTTCGCACACGGAATGAAGTGTGCCATTTTAGTAAACATGTCCACCACCACTAGCACTGCTGTCTTTCCCCTCGAACTGGGCAGATCCGTGACGAAGTCCAGGGCCACCCTCTCCCACGGTTCAGCCGGTGTTTGCAGCGGTTCCAGCAATCCCGCCGGCGGTTTGTGAACTGACTTGGCCCTTTGGCAGGTGTCACATCTCGCGACGTAATCCGCGACTTCCCCCCGCATCTTGGGCCACCAAAAGTCTCTGGCTACTAGTTCGACAGTCTTTTCTTTGCCAAAGTGCCCGGCTGTGGGAGCGTCGTGTAGCTGCTGCAGAACCCTTGCGCGGAGGTCGTCTCCCGGCACGTAGAGTGCTCCCTTGTGGAGGAGCAACCCATCGCGTATCTGGAACTCGTCGGCCCTCGCTGTGCCCCTGTGCACCTCCTCCATCCTGGCCTGTGCGAAGGGGTCTTCCCGCAGCGCTCGACGGACGGCCTCCAGGTCCACGGTTGCCGACGCGCATGCCCACGCTTCCGGTGCGAAAATGTGCTTGGCCGCCGGCGGTGCCGCCTCCTCCAGGTATTGCGGCTTTCTGGACAAAGCATCCGCCATCACGTTGTTGTCGCCCGGAATGTACTCTATCTTAAAGTCGAAGTCCGCGAAGAACTCCGCCCATCTAATGTGTCGCTGGTTGAGGAACCTAGCCGTGCGCCAGTACTCCAGATTCTTGTGGTCCGTGTGGACCTGCACTGTGTGTCTGGCTCCGATAAGGAAGTGCCGCCATGCCTTGAACGCTGCATGGATGGCTAGCAACTCCCTGTCCCAGATGGTATAATTCTGCTCCGACTTGCTGAGCTTCCTCGAGTAGAAGGCGCACGGCCTCCAGTCCCCCTGCTGGTCTTGTTGCAACAGGACAGCTCCCACGGCTCTGTCTGAGGCGTCTGTCTCCACCCTCATGGGTCTGCTGGGATTCACATGCAGCAGCTGCTCCTCTGACGCGAAGAGCCGCTTGAGTCTCTGAAAGGACTGCTCCGCTTGCTCCGTCCAGATGAATTTCTTCTTCTTGGAGCTGAGCGTGTCGGTGATGGCCGCTGTCTGCATGGCAAATCCCTTGATGAACTTGCGGTAAAAGTTGGCAAAGCCGACAAACCGCTGGACTTCCTTCCGATTGCTTGGGCTTTTCCAGTCCAAAACTGCGCTAACCTTGGCGCTGTCCATGGCGAGCCCCTTGTCTGACAGCTTGTAGCCCAGGAAATCCACCTCCGTCACGTCGAACTGGCACTTCTCCAGCTTGGCGTACAGCCTGTGCTCCTTCAGTCTCTGCAGAACTTCCCTGACATCCCTCTCGTGCGCCTCGCGCGATTCTGAAAAAATCAAGATGTCGTCCAGGAAGCATACGCACTTCTTGTAAAGGAGCCCCGCCAGCACATGATGCATAAAGGCTTGGAAAGTGTGAGAGCCATTTTGCAATCCGAAGGGCATAACTCTGTATTCGTAGGTGCCCAGTGGCGTGAACATGGCCGTCTTCCACTCGTCGCCCTCGCGCATGCGAATCAGGTTGTACGCCCCACGTAGATCCAACTTGGTGAAAACGCGTCCTTTCCGCACCGTCGCGAGCAGGTCGTCTATCTTGGGCATGGGGAAAGCTGAGGGCTTGGTTTTCGAGTTTAAGATCCTGAAATCCACCACCAGCCTCCGTTGGGGCGTGTCCCGCTTCTTCACAAAGAATACTGGACTGCCTCCCACCGCTTTCGACTCCCGGATGAACCCACGCTGCAAATTGTGATCTATGAACTCCCTGAGTTCCTGCAGTTCATCCTCAGACATGGAGTACAGTTTCCCCGTTGGCAGCGTCGCCCCCGGCAGGAGGTCAATCTTGCAATCATAGGGTCTGTGAGGAGGTAGCTTGTCCGCCTCCTTCTCGCAGAAAACCTCCAAAAACTCCGCATACTTGTGGGGTACTGCTTGCAGCGTGCCCAACTGTAACTGCGGGTCCTCCTCTTTCTCCTCTGGGCTGGGTATGATGCAGTGTTCTGCACAGTAGGAGGATCCAAACGTTAGTTGGCGCTGGTACCAAGCCAACGCTGGGCTGTGCCTGTGCAGCCAACTCATGCCTAATACTACAGGCGTGTCTGACAGTTGGGTGACATTGAAGCTGATGACCTCCCGGTGATTCCCAATTTGCATCACCATCGGCGGCGTCTGCTGCACCACCTGCCCCCCTAGCAGTTCCCTGCCATCCACCGTGACAACCTTCAGGGGCAGCGTGGCTGGCAGTAAAGCTATGTTGTGTCGTTGAATGAACTCCAGTCCTATAAAGTCTGCATTACTGCCAGAGTCAATTGTGATAGGCACTTCTAAGGTGAGTCCATTGGGCAGCTGGAGCGATGCGGTGAGCTGCACCACTGGTTTGGGCGGGAGGGGGTCTGTGGGCTGCAAAATCTCCGGGGACTTCTTCACTGACTTGTCTGGCTGGGCCCCAGTGCCTCCTATTCCAGCCAGACTTCGTCGTTTCCCTGCTGTGGTTCTCTCTGCTGAGTTGTTTCCAATACTGTCACTGAGGCTGCAGTTTGCTTGCGGAGCCTCTGGGGACACTCTTTCGCCAGATGCTCCTCACTCTCACATATATAGCACTTCCTGTTCCTTCTAGGCCGCTTCGGTTTTACTGCTCCCGGTGTTAAGGCTCTATTAGCTGAGAGAGCCCTAGCACCTCCAATCTCCATCTGCTCTTCGCCCCCTCCCTGTGGAGGCGTGGACTGCGCACGCGCTGTCTCTCTAGACAAGAGGGGGGGCACCCTCCCTGGTGTGCGTCCCCAACGTCCTTCTTCTTTGCTCCATGGCCGTTCTTCCTGCCTCACCCCAATCGACAGCGCTCTTTCCACCACTTGCTGAGTGGTTGTGGGTCTCTCTCCCCGTGCCATCTCATCTTTGATCTGTGGGCTCAATCCCTCCAAAAAAAGGTCTCTAACTGGCGGAGAATCCTTATCCCAATTCAGCGCGTTGACCAATGCAAAAAACCTGGAATGATACTGCCTGACGCTGGCTTTCCCTTGTCTTAGCCCAAATATGTCCTTTCTGGCAATATCAATGTCTATGTTTGATAAGAAACAGGAATCCATCGCCTTAATGAATGCATCTGCGCTTTGGAGCGCTGGATCCTTGTCCCTCCACAGATTTCGCAGCCATGCTTTCGCGTCCCCATGCAAATGGGACAGGATGAACCCCACTTTCTCTTGCTCATCTCTAAAGTCTCTCTCCAACAGCTGCAGCGCAAACAGCACGTCTGCTCGGAAATTGGGGTACTGCTGCAAATTCCCATCAAAATGAGATACAATGCTGGCTCCTCTTTTCCCCAACCCAATCCCCTCGGATCTGGGTCCCGGTAGCCCCTGCTTCGCAAGCCCCTCTAACCTGGCTTGAAGATCTCTGCAGGCAGCCGCCGCTTCTTCCTCTCTCTTCCTGGATGCGATTATTTCAGCGCTGAGTTGTGTCACCGCTTCTTGCAGGGAAGCTATTTTCTGTTCTGTAGTCATCTCGCCTGACTTTTGTGAGCTCGCAAGGCACCAGTCTTCTGCCCTCCCTGCCTCGCTCCCGTAGCTATGCTTGAGGCAAAGAAAACCGGTGAAAATTTGAGATGAGGCTTACTGTCAGAGACTGCCTCCAGGTCCCAGCTCACAGAAGACCAACGCTAGCCAGCGGAACTGTACAAAGTCTTTATTGAAGTTTAGTTCCCATTTTCAAACCCTAGCGTGCATCTCTACGTCTAGACCCTAGACCAGCGAAGCCTCATCTGAGTCTCCGCCCCCTGTACACCAGTTCAACACTCTAGCCTTACTCCACCTTCTGCGTTTCTCCTTCCGCCTCTGGGTCCTACTACCCCCCTGGGTGCCTTCCTTCCTGGACGCTTCGGATGCGGACCCCTCGGACTCCTCCCCCTCTCTTCGGCGGGCTTTGGGACCCGGCTCCCTCTCCGGGCTGCTTATGGCGCCACCCTCTTGTACATTTGAACTTGGCGCGCGCGCGCTGCCCCTGACCTTCCTTTTGACCGTTTCCTCGCTCTCTGATGCAGGCGTGGCTAACCCTGACTCCTGTCCTTCCGCTGACGGAGAGCTGCCTGCTCCCGATGCCTGGGGCTCCTCCCCCCTACTGCTCTCCGGTGGGGAAGCTGGTCCCGATTTCCAGCTGCTGCTCTCTGAGCCCTCTCTGGCCCCTCCCTCCTGGGGTGTTCCCCTTGGCAACCCCCTTGCTCTGATCACGGGAGCCCCTTTCTGTGAATCCTCTGATTCGCTGGAGAGACTTAGAGACCTCGGACGGCTATCATCGCTGACTTCTCCCTCGGATTCCTCTCCCTCGGTCTCTAATTCCTCCCTTCCCTGTCCCTCTGCTGCTGAACCCCTGACACTAACCCTAACCCTAACCCTAACCCTAACCCAACCCAACCCTAAGCCAACCCAACCCTAACCCTAACCCTAACCCTAACCCTAACCCTAACCCTAACCCTAACCCTAACCCTAACCCTGACCCTAACCCTAATCTTGGATTGTTCTTGCGGTGTTCATTCACCCTAACCCTAACCCTAATCCTAATCTTGGATTGTTCTTGCGGTGTTCATACACCCTAACCCTAACCCTAACCCTAACCCTAACACTAACACTAACCCTTATCTTGGATTTTTCTTGCGGTGTTCATTCATCCTAACCCTAACCCTAACCCTAACCCTAACCCTAACCCTAACGCTAACCCTAATCTTGGATTGTTCTTGCGGTGTTCATTCACCCTAACCCCAACCCTAACCCTAATCCTAACCCTAACCCTAACCCTAACCCTAACCCTAATCCTAATCTTGGATTGTTCTTGCGGTGTTCATTCACCCTAACCCTAACCCTAACACTAACACTAACACTAACACTAACACTAACCCTTATCTTGGATTGTTCTTGCGGTGTTCATTCATCCTAACCCTAACCCTAACCCTAACCCTAACCCTAACCCTAACCTTAAGCTTGGATTGTTCTTGCGGTGTTCATTCACCCTAACCCTAACCCTAACCCTAACCCTAACCCTGACATAACACTAACACTAACACTAACCCTTATCTTGGATTGTTCTTGCGGTGTTCATTCATCCGAACCCTAACCCTAACCCTAACCCTAACCCTAACCCTAACCCTAACCCTAACCCTAACCCTAAACCTAAACCTAACCCTGAGCTTGGATTGTTCTTGCGGTGTTCATTCACCCTAACCCTAACCCTAACCCTAACCCTAACCCTAAAACATAACACTAACACTAACACTAACCCTTATCTTGGATTGTTCTTGCGCTGTTCATTCACCCTAACCCTAACCCTAACCCTAACCCTAACCCTAACCCTAACCCTAACCCTAATCTTGGATTGTTCTTGCGGTGTTCATTCACCCAAACCCTAACCCTAACCCTAGCCCTAGCACTAACCCTAACCCTAACCCTAACCCTAACCCTAATCCTAACCCTAAAACTAACACTAAGGGTAACACTAACCCTTATCTTGGCTTGTTCTTGCGGTGTTCATTCATCCTAACGCTAACCCTAACCCTAACCCTAACCCAACCCAACCCTAACACAACCCAACCCGAACCCGAACCCGAACCCGAACCCGAACCCTGACCCTAACCCTAATCTTGGATTGTTCTTGCGGTGTTCATTCACCCTAACCCTAAACCTAACCCTAA
>NW_028113120.1:262500-270000 GCF_964234715.1 Podarcis melisellensis | reverse complement strand
ACCCTAACACAACCCAACCCGAACCCGAACCCGAACCCGAACCCGAACCCTGACCCTAACCCTAATCTTGGATTGTTCTTGGGGTGTTCATTCACCCTAACCCTAACCCTAACCCTAACCCTAACCCTAATCCTAATCTTGGATTGTTCTTGCGGTGTTCATACACCCTAACCCTAACCCTAACCCTAACCCTAACCCTAACCCTAACCCTAACCCTAACCCTGACATAACACTAACACTAACACTAACACTAACCCTTATCTTGGATTGCTCTTGCGGTGTTCATTCACCCTAACCCTAACCCTAACCCTAACCCTAATACTAACACTAACACTAACACTAACACTAACCCTTATCTTGGATTGTTCTTGCGGTGTTCATTCATCCGAACCCTAACCCTAACCCTAACCCTAACCCTAACCCTAACCCTAAACCTAAACCTAACCCTGAGCTTGAATTGTTCTTGCGGTGTTCATTCACCCTAACCCTAACCCTAACCCTAACCCTAACCCTAACCCTAAAACATAACACTAACACTAACACTAACCCTTATCTTGGATTGTTCTTGCGCTGTTCATTCACCCTAACCCTAACCCTAACCCTAACCCTAACCCTAACCCTAACCCTAACCCTAACCCTAAAACTAACATTAAGGGTAACACTAACCCTTATCTTGGCTTGTTCTTGCGGTGTTCATTCATCCTAACGCTAACCCTAACCCTAACCCAACCCAACCCTAACACAACACAACCCTAACCCGAACCCGAACCCTAACCCTAACCCGAACCCGAACCCGAACCCTGACCCTAACCCTAATCTTGGATTGTTCTTGCGGTGTTCATTCACCCTAACCCTAACCCTAATCCTAACACTAACACTAATACTAACACTAACACTAACACTAACCCTAACCCTAATCTTGGATTGTTCTTCCGGTGTTCATTCACCCTAACCCCAACCCTAACCCTAACCCTAACCCTAACCCTAACCCTAACCCTAACCCTAACACTAACACTAACACTAACACTAACACTAACCCTTATCTTGGATTGTTCTTGCGGTGTTCATTCACCCTAACCCTAACCCTAACCGTAACCCTAACCCTAATACTTACACTAACACTAACACTAACACTAACACTAACCCTAACCCTTATCTTGGATTGTTCTTGCGGTGTTCATTCATCCTAACCCTAACCCTAAACCTAACCCTAAGCTTGGATTGTTCTTGCGGTGTTCATTCACCCTAACCCTAACCCTAACCCTAAAACATAACACTAACACTAACACTAACCCTTATCTTGGATTGTTCTTGCGGTGTTCATTCACCCTAAGCCTAACCCTAACCCTAACCCTAACCCTAACCCTAACCCTGACATAACACTAACACTAACACTAACACTAACCCTTATTTTGGATTGTTCTTGCGGTGTTCATTCACCCTAACCCTAACCCTAACCCTAACCCTAACCCTAACCCTAATACTAACACTAACACTAACACTAACACTAACACTAACACTAACCCTTATCTTGGATTGTTCTTGCGGTGTTCATTCATCCTAACCCTAACCCTAACCCTAACCCTAACCCTAAACCTAACCCTGAGCTTGGATTGTTCTTGCGGTGTTCATTCACCCTAACCCTAACCCTAACCCTAACCCTAACCCTAACCCTAACCCTAACCCTAAAACATAACACTAACACTAACATTAACCCTTATCTTGGATTGTTCTTGCGCTGTTCATTCATCCTAACCCTAACCATAACCCTAAGCTTGGATTGTTCTTGCGGTGTTCATTCACCCTAACCCTAACCCTAACCCTAACCCTAACCCTAACCCTAATCCTAACCCTAACCCTAACACTAACACTAAGACTAACATTAACCCTTATCTTGGATTGTTCTTGCGGTGTTCATTCATCCTAACGCTACCCTAACCCTAACCCTAACCCAACCCAACCCTAACCCAACCCAACCCTAACCCTAACCCTAACCCTAACCCTAACCCTAACCCTAACCCTAACCCTAACCCTAACCCTAACCCTGACCCTGACCCTAACCCTAATCTTGGATTGTTCTTGCGGTGTTCATTCACCCTAACCCTAACCCTAATCCTAATCTTGGATTGTTCTTGCGGTGTTCATACACCCTAACCCTAACCCTAACCCTAACCCTAACACTAACACTAACACTAACACTAACACTAACACTAACCCTTATCTTGGATTTTTCTTGCGGTGTTCATTCATCCTAACCCTAACCCTAACCCTAACCCTAACCCTAACGCTAACCCTAATCTTGGATTGTTCTTGCGGTGTTCATTCACCCTAACCCCAACCCTAACCCTAACCCTAACCCTAACCCTAACCCTAACCCTAACCCTAACCCTAACCCTAACCCTAACCCTAACCCTAATCTTGGATTGTTCTTGCGGTGTTCATTCACCCTAACCCTAACCCTAACCCTAACCCTAACACTAACACTAACCCTTATCTTGGATTGTTCTTGCGGTGTTCATTCATCCTAACCCTAACCCTAACCCTAACCCTAACCTTAAGCTTGGATTGTTCTTGCGGTGTTCATTCACCCTAACCCTAACCCTAACTCTAACCCTATCCCTAACCCTGACATAACACTAACACTAACACTAACCCTTATCTTGGATTGTTCTTGCGGTGTTCATTCACCCTAACCCTAACCCTAACCCTAACCCTAACCCTAACCCTAATACTAACACTAACACTAACCCTTATCTTGGATTGTTCTTGCGGTGTTCATTCATCCGAACCCTAACCCTAACCCTAACCCTAACCCTAACCCTAACCCTAAACCTAAACCTAAACCTAAACCTAAACCTAACCCTGAGCTTGGATTGTTCTTGCGGTGTTCATTCACCCTAACCCTAACCCTAACCCTAACCCTAATCCTAACCCTAACCCTAACCCTAACCCTAACCCTAACCCTAATCCTAACCCTAACCCTAACCCTAATCTTGGATTGTTCTTGCGGTGTTCATTCACCCAAACCCTAACCCTAACCCTAGCCCTAGCACTAACCCTAACCCTAACCCTAACCCTAACCCTAAAACTAACACTAAGGGTAACACTAACCCTTATCTTGGCTTGTTCTTGCGGTGTTCATTCATCCTAACGCTAACCCTAACCCTAACCCTAACCCAACCCAACCCTAACACAACCCAACCCGAACCCGAACCCGAACCCGAACCCGAACCCTGACCCTAACCCTAATCTTGGATTGTTCTTGCAGTGTTCATTCACCCTAACCCTAACCCTAACCCTAACCCTAACCCTAATCCTAATCTTGGATTGTTCTTGCGGTGTTCATACACCCTAACCCTAACCCTAACCCTAACACTAACCCTAACACTAACACTAATACTAACACTAACACTAACCCTAACCCTAATCTTGGCTTGTTCTTCCGGTGTTCATTCACCCTAACCCCAACCCTAACCCTAACCCTAACCCTAACACTAACACTAACACTAACCCTTATCTTGGATTGTTCTTGCGGTGTTCATTCACCCTAACCCTAACCCTAACCCTAACCCTAACCCTAACCCTAACCCTAACCCTAATACTAACACTAACACTAACACTAACACTAACACTAACACTAACACTAACACTAACCCTTATCTTGGATTGTTCTTGTGGTGTTCATTCATCCTAACCCTAACCCTAACCCTAAACCTAACCCTAAGCTTGGGTTGTTCTTGCGGTGTTCATTCACCCTAACCCTAACCCTAACCCTAACCCTAAAACATAACACTAACACTAACACTAACCCTTATCTTGGATTGTTCTTGCGGTGTTCATTCACCCTAAGCCTTACCCTAACCCTAACCCTAACCCTAACCCTAACCCTAACCCTAACCCTAACCCTAACCCTAACCCTAATCTTGGATTGTTCTTGCGGTGTTCATTCACCCTAACCCTAACCCTATCCCTAACCCTAACCCTAACCGTAACCCTAACCCTAACCCTAACCCTAATCTTGGATTGTTCTTGCGGTGTTCATTCACCCTAACCCTAACCCTAACACTAACCCTAACCCTAACCCTAACCCTAACCCTAGCCCTAGCCCTAGCCCTAGCCCTAGCCCTCGCCCTAGCCCTAGCCCTAGCCCTAACCGTAACCCTAACACTAACACTAACACTAACACTAACACTAACACTAACACTAACCCTTATCTTGGATTGTTCTTGCGGTGTTCATTCATCCTAACGCTAACCCTAACCCTAACCCTAACCCTAACCCTAACCCTAATCCTAATCTTGGATTGTTCTTGCGGTGTTCATTCACCCTAACCCAAACCCTAACCCTAGCCCTAACCCTAACCCTAACCCTAACCCTAACCCTAACCCTAACCCTAACCAACACTAACACTAACACTAAGACTAACACTAACCCTTATCTTGGATTGTTCTTGCGGTGTTCATTCATCCTAACGCTAACCCTAACCCTAACCCTAACCCTAACCCAACCCAACCCTAACCCAACCCAACCCTAACCCTAACCCTAACCCTAACCCTAACCCTAATCCTAATCTTGGATTGTTCTTGCGGTGTTCATTCACCCTAACCCAAACCCTAACCCTAGCCCTAACCCTAACCCTAACCCTAACCCTAACCCTAACCCTAACCCTAACCCTAACCCTAACCCTAACCCTGACCCTGACCCTAACCCTAATCTTGGATTGTTCTTGCGCTGTTCATTCACCCTAACCCTAACCCTAACCCTAACCCTAACCCTAACCCTAACCCTAATCTTGGATTGTTCTTGCGGTGTTCATTCACCCAAACCCTAACCCTAACCCTAGCCCTAGCACTAACCCTAACCCTAACCCTAACCCTAAAACTAACACTAAGGGTAACACTAACCCTAATCTTGGCTTGTTCTTGCGGTGTTCATTCATCCTAACGCTAACCCTAACCCTAACCCTAACCCAACCCAACCCTAACACAACCCAACCCGAACCCGAACCCGAACCCGAACCCGAACCCTGACCCTAACCCTAATCTTGGATTGTTCTTGGGGTGTTCATTCACCCTAACCCTAACCCTAACCCTAACCCTAACCCTAATCCTAATCTTGGATTGTTCTTGCGGTGTTCATACACCCTAACCCTAACCCTAACCCTAACCCTAACCCTAACCCTAACCCTAACCCTAACCCTGACATAACACTAACACTAACACTAACACTAACCCTTATCTTGGATTGCTCTTGCGGTGTTCATTCACCCTAACCCTAACCCTAACCCTAACCCTAATACTAACACTAACACTAACACTAACCCTTATCTTGGATTGTTCTTGCGGTGTTCATTCATCCGAACCCTAACCCTAACCCTAACCCTAACCCTAACCCTAACCCTAAACCTAAACCTAACCCTGAGCTTGAATTGTTCTTGCGGTGTTCATTCACCCTAACCCTAACCCTAACCCTAACCCTAACCCTAACCCTAAAACATAACACTAACACTAACACTAACCCTTATCTTGGATTGTTCTTGCGCTGTTCATTCACCCTAACCCTAACCCTAACCCTAACCCTAACCCTAACCCTAACCCTAAAACTAACATTAAGGGTAACACTAACCCTTATCTTGGCTTGTTCTTGCGGTGTTCATTCATCCTAACGCTAACCCTAACCCTAACCCAACCCAACCCTAACACAACACAACCCTAACCCGAACCCGAACCCGAACCCTAACCCGAACCCGAACCCGAACCCTGACCCTAACCCTAATCTTGGATTGTTCTTGCGGTGTTCATTCACCCTAACCCTAACCCTAATCCTAACACTAACACTAATACTAACACTAACACTAACACTAACCCTAACCCTAATCTTGGATTGTTCTTCCGGTGTTCATTCACCCTAACCCCAACCCTAACCCTAACCCTAACCCTAACCCTAACCCTAACCCTAACACTAACACTAACACTAACACTAACACTAACCCTTATCTTGGATTGTTCTTGCGGTGTTCATTCACCCTAACCCTAACCCTAACCGTAACCCTAACCCTAATACTTACACTAACACTAACACTAACACTAACACTAACCCTAACCCTTATCTTGGATTGTTCTTGCGGTGTTCATTCATCCTAACCCTAACCCTAAACCTAACCCTAAGCTTGGATTGTTCTTGCGGTGTTCATTCACCCTAACCCTAACCCTAACCCTAAAACATAACACTAACACTAACACTAACCCTTATCTTGGATTGTTCTTGCGGTGTTCATTCACCCTAAGCCTAACCCTAACCCTAACCCTAACCCTAACCCTAACCCTAACCCTGACATAACACTAACACTAACACTAACACTAACCCTTATTTTGGATTGTTCTTGCGGTGTTCATTCACCCTAACCCTAACCCTAACCCTAACCCTAACCCTAATACTAACACTAACACTAACACTAACACTAACACTAACACTAACCCTTATCTTGGATTGTTCTTGCGGTGTTCATTCATCCTAACCCTAACCCTAACCCTAACCCTAACCCTAAACCTAACCCTGAGCTTGGATTGTTCTTGCGGTGTTCATTCACCCTAACCCTAACCCTAACCCTAACCCTAACCCTAACCCTAACCCTAACCCTAAAACATAACACTAACACTAACATTAACCCTTATCTTGGATTGTTCTTGCGCTGTTCATTCATCCTAACCCTAACCATAACCCTAAGCTTGGATTTTTCTTGCGGTGTTCATTCACCCTAACCCTAACCCTAACCCTAACCCTAACCCTAACCCTAATCCTAACCCTAACCCTAACACTAACACTAACACTAACATTAACCCTTATCTTGGATTGTTCTTGCGGTGTTCATTCATCCTAACGCTACCCTAACCCTAACCCTAACCCAACCCAACCCTAACCCAACCCAACCCTAACCCTAACTCTAACCCTAACCCTAACCCTAACCCTAACCCTAACCCTAACCCTAACCCTGACCCTGACCCTAACCCTAATCTTGGATTGTTCTTGCGGTGTTCATTCACCCTAACCCTAACCCTAATCCTAATCTTGGATTGTTCTTGCGGTGTTCATACACCCTAACCCTAACCCTAACCCTAACCCTAACACTAACACTAACACTAACACTAACACTAACACTAACCCTTATCTTGGATTTTTCTTGCGGTGTTCATTCATCCTAACCCTAACCCTAACCCTAACCCTAACCCTAACCCTAACCCTAACCCTAACCCTAACCCTAACCCTAACCCTAACCCTAACGCTAACCCTAATCTTGGATTGTTCTTGCGGTGTTCATTCACCCTAACCCCAACCCTAACCCTAACCCTAACCCTAACCCTAACCCTAACCCTAACCCTAACCCTAACCCTAACCCTAACCCTAACCCTAATCTTGGATTGTTCTTGCGGTGTTCATTCACCCTAACCCTAACCCTAACCCTAACACTAACACTAACCCTTATCTTGGATTGTTCTTGCG
>NW_028113120.1:255000-257500 GCF_964234715.1 Podarcis melisellensis | reverse complement strand
CGGTGTTCATTCATCCTAACGCTAACCCTAACCCTAACCCTAACCCTAACCCTAACCCTAACCCTAACCCTAATCCTAATCTTGGATTGTTCTTGCGGTGTTCATTCACCCAAACCCAAACCCTAACCCTAGCCCTAACCCTAACCCTAACCCTAACCCTAACACTAACACTAACACTAAGACTAACACTAACCCTTATCTTGGATTGTTCTTGCGGTGTTCATTCATCCTAACGCTAACCCTAACCCTAACCCTAACCCTAACCCAACCCAACCCTAACCCAACCCAACCCTAACCCTAACCCTAACCCTAACCCTAACCCTAACCCTAACCCTAACCCTAACCCTAACCCTAACCCTAATCTTGGATTGTTCTTGCGGTGTTCATTCACCCAAACCCTAACCCTAACCCTAGCCCTAGCACTAACCCTAACCCTAACCCTAACCCTAACCCTAACCCTAACCCTAACCCTAAAACTAACACTAAGGGTAACACTAACCCTTATCTTGGCTTGTTCTTGCGGTGTTCATTCATCCTAACGCTAACCCTAACCCTAACCCAACCCAACCCTAACACAACCCAACCCTAACCCGAACCCGAACCCGAACCCGAACCCGAACCCTGACCCTAACCCTAATCTTGGATTGTTCTTGCAGTGTTCATTCACCCTAACCCTAACCCTAACCCTAACCCTAACCCTAATCCTAATCTTGGATTGTTCTTGCGGTGTTCATACACCCTAACCCTAACCCTAACCCTAACCCTAACACTAACCCTAACACTAACACTAATACTAACACTAACACTAACCCTAACCCTAATCTTGGCTTGTTCTTCCGGTGTTCATTCACCCTAACCCCAACCCTAACCCTAACCCTAACACTAACACTAACACTAACACTAACCCTTATCTTGGATTGTTCTTGCGGTGTTCATTCACCCTAACCCTAACCCTAACCCTAACCCTAACCCTAACCCTAACCCTAATACTAACACTAACACTAACACTAACACTAACACTAACACTAACACTAACACTAACACTAACCCTTATCTTGGATTGTTCTTGTGGTGTTCATTCATCCTAACCCTAACCCTAACCCTAACCCTAAACCTAACCCTAAGCTTGGATTGTTCTTGCGGTGTTCATTCACCCTAACCCTAACCCTAACCCTAACCCTAAAACATAACACTAACACTAACACTAACCCTTATCTTGGCTTGTTCTTGCGGTGTTCATTCATCCTAACGCTAACCCTAACCCTAACCCAACCCAACCCTAACACAACCCAACCCTAACCCGAACCCGAACCCGAACCCGAACCCTGACCCTAACCCTAATCTTGGATTGTTCTTGCAGTGTTCATTCACCCTAACCCTAACCCTAACCCTAACCCTAACCCTAATCCTAATCTTGGATTGTTCTTGCGGTGTTCATACACCCTAACCCTAACCCTAACCCTAACCCTAACCCTAACCCTAACCCTAACCCTAACACTAACACTAATACTAACACTAACACTAACCCTAACCCTAATCTTGGCTTGTTCTTCCGGTGTTCATTCACCCTAACCCCAACCCTAACCCTAACCCTAACACTAACACTAACACTAACACTAACCCTTATCTTGGATTGTTCTTGCGGTGTTCATTCACCCTAACCCTAACCCTAACCCTAACCCTAACCCTAACCCTAACACTAACACTAACACTAACACTAACACTAACACTAACACTAACACTAACACTAACACTAACCCTTATCTTGGATTGTTCTTGTGGTGTTCATTCATCCTAACCCTAACCCTAACCCTAACCCTAAACCTAACCCTAAGCTTGGATTGTTCTTGCGGTGTTCATTCACCCTAACCCTAACCCTAACCCTAACCCTAAAACATAACACTAACACTAACACTAACCCTTATCTTGGATTGTTCTTGCGGTGTTCATTCACCCTAAGCCTTACCCTAACCCTAACCCTAACCCTAACCCTAACCCTAACCCTAACCCTAACCCTAACCCTAACCCTAACCCTAACCCTAATCTTGGATTGTTCTTGCGGTGTTCATTCACCCTAACCCTAACCCTATCCCTAACCCTAACCCTAACCCTAACCCTAACCCTAACCCTAACCCTAACCCTAACCCTAACCCTAACCCTAATCTTGGATTGTTCTTGCGGTGTTCATTCACCCTAACCCTAACCCTAACACTAACCCTAACCCTAACCCTAACCCTAACCCTAACCCTAACCCTAGCCCTAGCCCTAGCCCTAGCCCTAGCCCTAGCCCTAGCCCTCGCCCTAGCCCTAGCCCTAGCCTAAGCCCTAACCCTAACACTAACACTAACACTAACACTAAGACTAACATTAACCCTTATCTTGGATTGTTCTTGCGGTGTTCATTCATCCTAACGCTAACCCTAACCCTAACCCTAACCCTAACCCAACCCAACCCTAACCCAACCCAACCCTAACCCTAACCCTAACACTAACACTAACC
>NW_028113120.1:220000-250000 GCF_964234715.1 Podarcis melisellensis | reverse complement strand
TAACCCTAACACTAACACTAACCCTAATCTTGGATTGTTCTTGCGGTGTTCATTCACCCTAACCCTAACCCTAACCCTAACCCTAACCCTAACCCTAACCCTAACCCTAACCCTAACCCTAATCTTGGATTGTTCTTGCGGTGTTCATTCACCCTAACCCTAACCCTAACACTAACCCTAACCCTAACCCTAACCCTAGCCCTAGCCTTAGCACTAGCCCTAGCCCTAGCCCTCGCCCTCGCCCTAGCCCTAGCCCTAGCCCTAACCCTAACCCTAACACTAACACTAACACTAACACTAACACTAACCCTTATCTTGGATTGTTCTTGCGGTGTTCATTCATCCTAACGCTAACCCTAACCCTAACCCTAACCCTAACCCTAACCCTAACCCTAACCCTAACCCTAACCCTAACCCTAACCCTAATCCTAATCTTGGATTGTTCTTGCGGTGTTCATTCACCCAAACCCTAACCCTAACCCTAGCCCTAGCCCTAACCCTAACCCTAACCCTAACCCTAACCCTAACCCTAACCCTAACACTAGCCCTAGCCCTAACCCTAACCCTAACCCTAACCCTAACCCTAACACTAACACTAAGACTAAGACTTGCGGTGTTCATTCATCCTAACGCTAACCCTAACCCTAACCCTAACCCTAACCCAACCCAACCCTAACCCTAACCCTAACCCTAACCCTAACCCTAACCCTAACCCTGACCCTGACCCTAACCCTAATCTTGGATTGTTCTTGCGGTGTTCATTCACCCTAACCCTAACCCTAATCCTAATCTTGGATTGTTCTTGCGGTGTTCATACACCCTAACCCTAACCCTAACCCTAACCCTAACACTAACCCTAACACTAACACTAACCCTTATCTTGGATTGTTCTTGCGGTGTTCATTCATCCTAACCCTAACACTAACCCTAACCCTAACCCTAACGCTAACCCTAATCTTGGATTGTTCTTGCGGTGTTCATTCACCCTAACCCTAACCCTAACCCTAACCCTAACCCTAACCCTAACCCTAACCCTAACCCTAACCCTAACCCTAACCCTAATCTTGGATTGTTCTTGCGGTGTTCATTCACCCTAACCCAAACCCTAACCCTAACACTAACACTAACACTAACCCTTATCTTGGTTTGTTCTTGCGGTTTTCATTCACCCTAACCCTAATCCTAACCCTAACCCTAACCCTAACCCTAACACTAACCCTAACCCTAACCCTAACACAAACACTAACACTAACACTAACCCTTATCTTGGATTGTTCTAGCGGGGTTCATTCATCCTAACCCTAACCCTAACCCTAACCCTAACCCTAACCCTAAGCTTGGATTGTTCTTGCGGTGCTCATTCACCCTAACCCTAACCCTAACCCTACGCCTACCCCTAACCCTAACCCTAACCCGAACACTAACACGAACACTAACACGAACCCTAACCCTAACCCGAACACTAACACGAACACTAACACGAACCCTAACCCTAACCCTAACATAACACTAACACTAACACTAACACTAACACTAACACTAACCCTTATCTTGGATTGTTCTTGCGGTGTTCATTCACCCTAACCCTAACCCTAACCCTAACCCTAATCTTGGATTGTTCTTGCGGTGTTCATTCACCCTAACCCTACGCCTACCCCTAACCCTAACCCTAACCCGAACACTAACCCGAACCCGAACACTAACCCTAACCCTAACCCTAACCCTAACATAACACTAACACTAACACTAACACTAACCCTTATCTTGGATTGTTCTTGCGGTGTTCATTCACCCTAACCCTAACCCTAACACTAACCCTTATCTTAGATTGTTCTTGCGGTGTTCATTCACCCTAACCCTAACCCTAACCCTAACCCTAACCCTAACCCTAACCCTAACCCTAATCCTAATCTTGGATTGTTCTTGCGGTGTTCATTCACCCAAACCCTAACCCTAACCCTAGCCCTAGCCCTAACCCTAACCCTAACCCTAACCCTAACCCTAACCCTAACCCTAACCCTAACCCTAACCCTAACCCTAGCCCTAGCCCTAACCCTAACCCTAACCCTAACCCTAACACTAACACTAACACTAAGACTAAGACTAACACTAACCCTTATCTTGGATTGTTCTTGCGGTGTTCATTCATCCTAACGCTAACCCTAACCCTAACCCTAACCCTAACCCTAACCCTAACCCTAACCCTAACCCTAACCCTAACCCTAACCCAACCCAACCCTAACCCAACCCAACCCTAACCCTAACCCTAACCCTAACCCTAACCCTAACCCTAACCCTGACCCTAACCCTAATCTTGGATTGTTCTTGCGGTGTTCATTCACCCTAACCCTAACCCTAATCCTAATCTTGGATTGTTCTTGCGGTGTTCATACACCCTAACCCTAACCCTAACACTAACCCTAACACTAACACTAACCCTTATCTTGGATTGTTCTTGCGGTGTTCATTCACCCTAACCCTAACCCTAACCCTAACCCTAACCCTAACCCTAACCCTAACCCTAACCCTAACCCTAATCTTGGATTGTTCTTGCGGTGTTCATTCACCCTAACCCAAACCCTAACCCTAACACTAACACTAACACTAACACTAACCCTTATCTTGGATTGTTCTTGCGGTGTTCATTCACCCTAACCCTAATTCTAACCCTAACCCTAACCCTAACCCTAACCCTAACACTAACACTAACACTAACACTAACCCTTATCTTGGATTGTTCTAGCGGGGTTCATTCATCCTAACCCTAACCCTAACCCTAACCCTAACCCTAACCCTAACCCTAAGCTTGGATTGTTCTTGCGGTGTTCATTCACCCTAACCCTAACCCTAACCCTACGCCTACCCCTAACCCTAACCCTAACCCGAACACTAACCCGAACACTAACACGAACCCTAACCCTAACCCTAACATAACACTAACACTAACACTAACACCAACACTAACACTAACACTAACACTAACCCTTATCTTGGATTGTTCTTGCGGTGTTCATTCACCCTAACCCTAACCCTAACCCTAACCCTAATCTTGGATTGTTCTTGCGGTGTTCATTCACCCTAACCCTAACCCTAACCCTACGCCTACCCCTAACCCTAACCCTAACCCGAACACTAACCCGAACCCGAACACTAACCCTAACCCGAACCCTAACCCTAACATAACACTAACACTAACACTAACACTAACCCTTATCTTGGATTGTTCTTGCGGTGTTCATTCACCCTAACCCTAACCCTAACACTAACCCTTATCTTAGATTGTTCTTGCGGTGTTCATTCACCCTAACCCTAACCCTAACACTAACCCTTATCTTGGATTGTTCTTGCGGTGTTCATTCATCCTAACCCTAACCCTAACCCTAACACTAACCCTAAGCTTGGATTGTTCTTGCGGTGTTCATTCACCCTAACCCTAACCCTAACCCTAACCCTAACCCTAACATAACACTAACACTAACACTAACCCTTATCTTGGATTGTTCTTGCGGTGTTCATTCACCCTAACCCTAACCCTAACCCTAACCCTAAAACTAACACTAAGGCTAACACTAAACCTTATCTTGGCTTGTTCTTGCGGTGTTCATTCATCCTAACGCTAACCCTAACCCTAACCCTAACCCTAACCCTAACCCAACCCAAACCTAACACAACACAACCCTAACCCTAACCCGAACCCGAACCCGAACCCTGACCCTAACCTTAATCTTGGATTGTTCTTGCGGTGTTCATTCACCCTAACCCTAACCCTAACCCTAACCCTAACCCTAATCCTAATCTTGCATTGTTCTTGCGGTGTTCATACACCCTAACCCTAACCCTAACCCTAACCCTAACCCTAACCCTAACCCTAACCCTAACCCTAACCCTAATCTTGGATTGTTCTTGCGGTGTTCATTCACCCTAACCCCAACCCTAACCCTAACCCTAACCCTAACCCTAACCCTAACCCTAACCCTAACCCTAACCCTAATCTTGGATTGTCCTTGAGGTGTTCATTCATCCTAACCCTAACCCTAACCCTAACCCTAACCCTAACCCTGAGCTTGGAATGTTCTTGAGGTGTTCATTCACCCTAACCCTAACCCTAACCCTAACCCTAACCCTAAAACATAACACTAACACTAACACTAACCCTTATCTTGGATTGTTCTTGCGCTGTTCATTCACCCTAACCCTAACCCTAACCCTAACCCTAACCCTAACCCAACCCAACCCTAACACAACACAACCCTAACCCTAACCCTAACCCTAACCCTAACCCGAACCCGAACCCGAACCCTGACCCTAACCCTAATCTTGGATTGTTCTTGCGGTGTTCATTCACCCTAACCCTAACCCTAACCCTAACCCTAACCCTAACCCTAACCCTAACCCTAACCCTAATCCTAATCTTGGATTGTTCTTGCGGTGTTCATACACCCTAACCCTAACCCTAACCCTAACCCTAACACTAACCCTAACCCTAACACTAACACTAACACTAACACTAAGACTAACATTAACCCTTATCTTGGATTGTTCTTGCGGTGTTCATTCATCCTAACCCTAACCCTAACCCTAACCCTAACCCTAACCCTAACCCTAACCCTAACCCTAACCCTAACCCTAACCCTAATCTTGGATTGTTCTTCCGGTGTTCATTCACCCTAACCCCAACCCTAACCCTAACCCTAACCCTAACCCTAACCCTAACCCTAACCCTAACCCTAACCCTAACCCTAATCTTGGATTGTTCTTGCGGTGTTCATTCATCCTAACCCTAACCCTATCCCTATCCCTAACCCTAACCCTAACCCTAACCCTAACCGTAACTCTAAGCTTGGATTGTTCTTGCGGTGTTCATTCACCCTAACCCTAACCCTAACCCTAACCCTGACATAACACTAACACTAACACTAACCCTTATCTTGGATTGTTCTTGCGGTGTTCATTCACCCTAACCCTAACCCTAACCCTAACCCTAACCCTAATACTAACACTAACACTAACACTAACACTAACACTAACCCTTATCTTGGATTGTTCTTGCGGTGTTCATTCATCCTAACCCTAACCCTAACCCTAACCCTAAACGTAACCCTAAGCTTGAATTGTTCTTGCGGTGTTCATTCACCCTAACCCTAACCCTAACGCTAAAACATAACACTAACCCTAACCCTAACCCTAATCTTGGATTGTTCTTGCGGTGTTCATTCACCCTAACCCTAACCCTAACCCTAACCCTAACCCTAACCCTAACCCTAACCCTAATCTTGGATTGTTCTTGCGGTGTTCATTCACCCTAACTCTAACCCTAACACTAACCCTAACACTAACCCTAACCCTAGCCCTAGCCCTAGCCCTAGCCCTCGCCCTAGCCCTAGCCCTAACCCTAACACTAACACTAACACTAACACTAACACTAACACTAACACTAACACTAACACTAACCCTTATCTTGGATTGTTCTTGCGGTGTTCATTCATCCTAACGCTAACCCTAACCCTAACCCTAACCCTAATCCTAATCTTGGATTGTTCTTGCGGTGTTCATTCACCCAAACCCTAACCCTAAGCCTAGCCCTAGCCCTAACCCTAACCCTAACCCTAACCCTAACCCTAACCCTAACACTAACACTAAGACTAACACTAACTCTTATCTTGGATTGTTCTTGCGGTGTTCATTCATCCTAACGCTAACCCTAACCCTAACCCTAACCCTAACCCTAACCCTAACCCTAACCCTAACCCTAACCCTAACCCTAACCCTAACCCTAACCCTAACCCTAATCTTGGATTGTTCTTGCGGTGTTCATTCACCCTAACCCTAATCCTAATCTTGGATTGTTCTTGCGGTGTTCATACACCCTAACCCTAACCCTAACCCTAACCCTAACCCTAACACTAACACTAACACTAACCCTTATCTTGGATTGTTCTTGCGGTGTTCATTCATCCTAACCCTAACCCTAACCCTAACCCTAACCCTAACGCTAACCCTAATCTTGGATTGTTCTTGCGGTGTTCATTCACCCTAACCCTAACCCTAACACTAACACTAACACTAACCCTTATCTTGGATTGTTCTTGCGGTGTTCATTCACCCTAACCCTATTCCTAACCCTAACCCTAACCCTAACCCTAACCCTAACCCTAACACTAACACTAACACTAACCCTTATCTTGGATTGTTCTTGCGGTGTTCATTCATCCTAACCCTAACCCTAACCCTAACCCTAACCCTAACCCTAACCCCAACCCTAACCCTAACCCTAACCCTAACCCTAACCCTAACCCTAACCCTAAGCTTGAATTGTTCTTGCGGTGTTCATTCACCCTAACCCTAACCCTAACCCTAACGCTAAAACATAACACTAACACTAACACTAACCCTTATCTTGGATTGTTCTTTCGGTGTTCATTCACCCTAAGCCTAACCCTAACCCTAACCCTAACCCTAACCCTAATCTTGGATTGTTCTTGCGGTGTTCATTCACCCTAACCCTAACCCTAACCCTAACCCTAACCCTAACCCTAACCCTAACCCTAACCCTAACCCTAATCTTGGATTGTTCTTGCGGTGTTCATTCACCCTAACCCTAACCCTAACACTAACCCTAACACGAACCCTAACCCTAGCCCTAGCCCTAGCCCTAGCCCTCGCCCTAGCCCTAGCCCTAACCCTAACCCTAACACTAACACTAACACTAACACTAACACTAACACTAACACTAACACTAACACTAACCCTTATCTTGGATTGTTCTTGCGGTGTTCATTCACCCTAACCCTAACCCTAACCCTAACCCTAACCCTAATACTAACACTAACACTAACACTAACACTAACACTAACCCTTATCTTGGATTGTTCTTGCGGTGTTCATTCATCCTAACCCTAACCCTAACCCTAACCCTAAACGTAACCCTAAGCTTGAATTGTTCTTGCGGTGTTCATTCACCCTAACCCTAACCCTAACGCTAAAACATAACACTAACCCTAACCCTAACCCTAATCTTGGATTGTTCTTGCGGTGTTCATTCACCCTAACCCTAACCCTAACCCTAACCCTAACCCTAACCCTAACCCTAACCCTAATCTTGGATTGTTCTTGCGGTGTTCATTCACCCTAACCCTAACCCTAACACTAACCCTAACACTAACCCTAACCCTAGCCCTAGCCCTAGCCCTAGCCCTCGCCCTAGCCCTAGCCCTAACCCTAACACTAACACTAACACTAACACTAACACTAACACTAACACTAACACTAACACTAACACTAACCCTTATCTTGGATTGTTCTTGCGGTGTTCATTCATCCTAACGCTAACCCTAACCCTAACCCTAACCCTAATCCTAATCTTGGATTGTTCTTGCGGTGTTCATTCACCCAAACCCTAACCCTAAGCCTAGCCCTAGCCCTAACCCTAACCCTAACCCTAACCCTAACCCTAACCCTAACCCTAACACTAACACTAAGACTAACACTAACTCTTATCTTGGATTGTTCTTGCGGTGTTCATTCATCCTAACGCTAACCCTAACCCTAACCCTAACCCTAACCCTAACCCTAACCCTAACCCTAACCCTAACCCTAACCCTAACCCTAACCCTAATCTTGGATTGTTCTTGCGGTGTTCATTCACCCTAACCCTAATCCTAATCTTGGATTGTTCTTGCGGTGTTCATACACCCTAACCCTAACCCTAACCCTAACCCTAACCCTAACACTAACACTAACACTAACCCTTATCTTGGATTGTTCTTGCGGTGTTCATTCATCCTAACCCTAACCCTAACCCTAACCCTAACCCTAACGCTAACCCTAATCTTGGATTGTTCTTGCGGTGTTCATTCACCCTAACCCTAACCCTAACACTAACACTAACACTAACCCTTATCTTGGATTGTTCTTGCGGTGTTCATTCACCCTAACCCTATTCCTAACCCTAACCCTAACCCTAACCCTAACCCTAACCCTAACACTAACACTAACACTAACCCTTATCTTGGATTGTTCTTGCGGTGTTCATTCATCCTAACCCTAACCCTAACCCTAACCCTAACCCTAACCCTAACCCCAACCCTAACCCTAACCCTAACCCTAACCCTAACCCTAACCCTAAGCTTGAATTGTTCTTGCGGTGTTCATTCACCCTAACCCTAACCCTAACCCTAACGCTAAAACATAACACTAACACTAACACTAACCCTTATCTTGGATTGTTCTTTCGGTGTTCATTCACCCTAAGCCTAACCCTAACCCTAACCCTAACCCTAACCCTAATCTTGGATTGTTCTTGCGGTGTTCATTCACCCTAACCCTAACCCTAACCCTAACCCTAACCCTAACCCTAACCCTAACCCTAACCCTAACCCTAATCTTGGATTGTTCTTGCGGTGTTCATTCACCCTAACCCTAACCCTAACACTAACCCTAACACGAACCCTAACCCTAGCCCTAGCCCTAGCCCTAGCCCTCGCCCTAGCCCTAGCCCTAACCCTAACCCTAACACTAACACTAACACTAACACTAACACTAACACTAACACTAACACTAACACTAACACTAACCCTTATCTTGGATTGTTCTTGCGGTGTTCATTCATCCTAACGCTAACCCTAACCCTAACCCTAACCCTAATCCTAATCTTGGATTGTTCTTGCGGTGTTCATTCACCCAAACCCTAACCCTAAGCCTAGCCCTAGCCCTAACCCTAACCCTAACCCTAACCCTAACCCTAACACTAACACTAACACTAACACTAAGACTAACACTAACTCTTATCTTGGATTGTTCTTGCGGTGTTCATTCATCCTAACGCTAACCCTAACCCTAACCCTAACCCTAACCCTAACCCAACCCAACCCTAACCCAACCCAACCCAACCCTAACCCTAACCCTAACCCTAACCCTAACCCTAACCCTAACCCTAACCCTAACCCTTATCTTGGATTGTTCTTGCGGTGTTCATTCATCCTAACCCTAACCCTAACCCTAACCCTAACCCTAACCCAACGCTAACCCTAATCTTGGATTGTTCTTGCGGTGTTCATTCACCCTAACCCTAACCCTAACACTAACACTAACACTAACCCTTATCTTGGATTGTTCTTGCGGTGTTCATTCACCCTAACCCTATTCCTAACCCTAACCCTAACCCTAACCCTAACCCTAACACTAACACTAACACTAACACTAACCCTTATCTTGGATTGTTCTTGCGGTGTTCATTCATCCTAACCCTAACCCTAACCCTAACCCTAACCCTAACCCTAACCCTAACCCTAACCCCAACCCTAACCCTAACCCCAACCCTAACCCTAACCCTAACCCTAACCCTAACCCTAACCCTAATCTTGGATTGTTCTTGCGGTGTTCATTCACCCTAACCCTAACCCTAACACTAACACTAACACTAACCCTTATCTTGGATTGTTCTTGCGGTGTTCATTCACCCTAACCCTATTCCTAACCCTAACCCTAACCCTAACCCTAACCCTAACCCTAACACTAACACTAACACTAACACTAACCCTTATCTTGGATTGTTCTTGCGGTGTTCATTCATCCTAACCCTAACCCTAACCCTAACCCTAACCCTAACCCAACCCAACCCTAACCCTAACCCTAACCCTAACCCTAACACTAACACTAACACTAACACTAACACTAACCCTTATCTTGGATTGTTCTTGCGGTGTTCATTCATCCTAACCCTAACCCTAACCCTAACCCTAACCCTAACCCTAACCCTAACCCTAACCCTAACCCTAACCCTAACCCCAACCCTAACCCTAACCCTAACCCTAACCCTAACCCTAACCCTAACCCTAACCCTAATCTTGGATTGTTCTTGCGGTGTTCATTCACCCTAACCCTAACCCTAACACTAACACTAACACTAACCCTTATCTTGGATTGTTCTTGCGGTGTTCATTCACCCAAACCCTAACCCTAAGCCTAGCCCTAGCCCTAACCCTAACCCTAACCCTAACCCTAACCCTAACACTAACACTAAGACTAACACTAACTCTTATCTTGGATTGTTCTTGCGGTGTTCATTCATCCTAACGCTAACCCTAACCCTAACCCTAACCCTAACCCTAACCCTAACCCTAACCCTAACCCAACCCAACCCTAACCCAACCCAACCCAACCCTAACCCTAACCCTAACCCTAACCCTAACCCTAACCCTAACCCTAATCTTGGATTGTTCTTGCGGTGTTCATTCACCCTAACCCTAATCCTAATCTTGGATTGTTCTTGCGGTGTTCATACACCCTAACCCTAACCCTAACCCTAACCCTAACACTAACACTAACACTAACACTAACACTAACACTAACCCTTATCTTGGATTGTTCTTGCGGTGTTCATTCATCCTAACCCTAACCCTAACCCTAACCCTAACCCTAACCCTAACCCTAACGCTAACCCTAATCTTGGATTGTTCTTGCGGTGTTCATTCACCCTAACCCTAACCCTAACACTAACACTAACACTAACCCTTATCTTGGATTGTTCTTGCGGTGTTCATTCACCCTAACCCTATTCCTAACCCTAACCCTAACCCTAACCCTAACCCTAACACTAACACTAACACTAACCCTTATCTTGGATTGTTCTTGCGGTGTTCATTCATCCTAACCCTAACCCTAACCCTAACCCTAACCCTAACCCTAACCCTAACCCTAACCCCAACCCTAACCCTAACCCTAACCCTAACCCTAACCCTAACCCTAACCCTAACCCTAACCCTAACCCTAATCTTGGATTGTTCTTGCGGTGTTCATTCACCCTAACCCTAACCCTAACACTAACACTAACACTAACCCTTATCTTGGATTGTTCTTGCGGTGTTCATTCATCCTAACCCTAACCCTAACCCTAACCCTAACCCTAACCCTAACCCTAACCCTAACCCTAACCCTAACCCTAACCCCAACCCTAACCCTAACCCTAACCCTAACCCTAACCCTAACCCTAACCCTAACCCTAACCCTAACCCTAATCTTGGATTGTTCTTGCGGTGTTCATTCACCCTAACCCTAACCCTAACACTAACACTAACACTAACCCTTATCTTGGATTGTTCTTGCGGTGTTCATTCACCCTAACCCTATTCCTAACCCTAACCCTAACCCTAACCCTAACCCTAACCCTAACACTAACACTAACACTAACACTAACCCTTATCTTGGATTGTTCTTGCGGTGTTCATTCATCCTAACCCTAACCCTAACCCTAACCCTAACCCTAACCCAACCCAACCCTAACCCTAACCCTAACCCTAACCCTAACATTAACACTAACACTAACACTAACACTAACCCTTATCTTGGATTGTTCTTGCGGTGTTCATTCATCCTAACCCTAACCCTAACCCTAACCCTAACCCTAACCCTAACCCTAACCCTAACCCTAACCCCAACCCTAACCCTAACCCTAACCCTAACCCTAACCCTAACCCTAACCCTAACCCTAACCCTAACCCTAACCCTAATCTTGGATTGTTCTTGCGGTGTTCATTCACCCTAACCCTAACCCTAACACTAACACTAACACTAACCCTTATCTTGGATTGTTCTTGCGGTGTTCATTCACCCAAACCCTAACCCTAAGCCTAGCCCTAGCCCTAACCCTAACCCTAACCCTAACCCTAACCCTAACCCTAACACTAACACTAAGACTAACACTAACTCTTATCTTGGATTGTTCTTGCGGTGTTCATTCATCCTAACGCTAACCCTAACCCTAACCCTAACCCTAACCCTAACCCTAACCCAACCCAACCCTAACCCAACCCAACCCAACCCTAACCCTAACCCTAACCCTAACCCTAACCCTAACCCTAACCCTAACCCTAACCCTAATCTTGGATTGTTCTTGCGGTGTTCATTCACCCTAACCCTAATCCTAATCTTGGATTGTTCTTGCGGTGTTCATACACCCTAACCCTAACCCTAACCCTAACCCTAACCCTAACACTAACACTAACACTAACACTAACCCTTATCTTGGATTGTTCTTGCGGTGTTCATTCATCCTAACCCTAACCCTAACCCTAACCCTAACCCTAACCCTAACGCTAACCCTAATCTTGGATTGTTCTTGCGGTGTTCATTCACCCTAACCCTAACCCTAACACTAACACTAACACTAACCCTTATCTTGGATTGTTCTTGCGGTGTTCATTCACCCTAACCCTATTCCTAACCCTAACCCTAACCCTAACCCTAACCCTAACACTAACACTAACACTAACACTAACACTAACCCTTATCTTGGATTGTTCTTGCGGTGTTCATTCATCCTAACCCTAACCCTAACCCTAACCCTAACCCTAACCCTAACCCTAACCCCAACCCTAACCCTAACCCTAACCCTAACCCTAACCCTAACCCTAACCCTAACCCTAACCCTAACCCTAACCCTAATCTTGGATTGTTCTTGCGGTGTTCATTCACCCTAACCCTAACCCTAACACTAACACTAACACTAACCCTTATCTTGGATTGTTCTTGCGGTGTTCATTCACCCTAACCCTATTCCTAACCCTAACCCTAACCCTAACCCTAACCCTAACCCTAACCCTAACACTAACACTAACACTAACACTAACCCTTATCTTGGATTGTTCTTGCGGTGTTCATTCATCCTAACCCTAACCCTAACCCTAACCCTAACCCTAACCCAACCCAACCCTAACCCTAACCCAACCCAACCCTAACCCTAACCCTAACCCTAACCCTAACCCTAACCCTAACCCTAACCCTAACCCTAACCCTAACCCTAATCTTGGATTGTTCTTGCGGTGTTCATTCACGCTAACCCTAATCCTAATCTTGGATTGTTCTTGCGGTGTTCATACACCCTAACCCTAACCCTAACCCTAACACTAACACTAACACTAACACTAACACTAACCCTTATCTTGGATTGTTCTTGCGGTGTTCATTCATCCTAACCCTAACCCTAACCCTAACCCTAACGCTAACCCTAATCTTGGATTGTTCTTGCGGTGTTCATTCACCCTAACCCTAACCCTAACACTAACACTAACACTAACCCTTATCTTGGATTGTTCTTGCGGTGTTCATTCACCCTAACCCTATTCCTAACCCTAACCCTAACCCTAACCCTAACCCTAACCCTAACACTAACACTAACACTAACACTAACCCTTATCTTGGATTGTTCTTGCGGTGTTCATTCATCCTAATCCTAACCCTAACCCTAACCCTAACCCTAACCCTAACCCTAACCCTAACCCTAACCCCAACCCTAACCCTAACCCTAACCCTAACCCTAACCCTAATCTTGGATTGTTCTTGCGGTGTTCATTCATCCTAACCCTAACCCTATCCCTAACCCTAACCCTAACCCTAACCCTAACCCTAACCCTAACTCTAAGCTTGGATTGTTCTTGCGGTGTTCATTCACCCTAACCCTAACCCTAACCCTAACACTAACACTAACACTAACACTAACCCTTATCTTGGATTGTTCTTGCGGTGTTCATTCATCCTAACCCTAACCCTAACCCTAACCCTAACCCTAACCCTAACCCTAACCCTAAGCTTGGATTGTTCTTGCGGTGTTCATTCACCCTAACCCTAACCCTAACCCTACGCCTACCCCTAACCCTAACCCTAACCCGAACACTAACCCGAACACTAACCCGAACCCGAACCCTAACATAACACTAACACTAACACTAACACTAACACTAACACTAACACTAACACTAACACTAACACTAACATTAACACTAACACTAACACTAACCCTTATCTTGGATTGTTCTTGTGGTGTTCATTCACCCTAACCCTAACCCTAAGCTTGGATTGTTCTTGCGGTGTTCATTCACCCTAACCCAACCCAACCCTAACCCAACCCAACCCCAACCCTAACCCTAACCCTAACCCTAACCCTAACCCTAACCGTAACCCTAACCCTAACCCTAACCCTAACCCTAACCCTAACCCTAACCCTGACCCTAACCCTAATCTTGGATTGTTCTGGCGGTGTTCATTCACCCTAACCCTAACCCTAATCCTAATCTTGGATTGTTCTTGCGGTGTTCATACACCCTAACCCTAACCCTAACCCTAACCCTAACACTAACCCTAACACTAACACTAACCCTTATCTTGGATTGTTCTTGCGGTGTTCATTCATCCTAACCCTAACACTAACCCTAACCCTAACCCTAACCCTAACGCTAACCCTAATCTTGGATTGTTCTTGCGGTGTTCATTCACCCTAACCCCAACCCCAACCCTAACCCTAACCCTAACCCTAACCCTAACCCTAACCCTAACCCTAACCCTAACCCTAACCCTAATCTTGGATTGTTCTTGCGGTGTTCATTCACCCTAACCCAAACCCTAACCCTAACACTAATACTAACACTAACCCTTATCTTGGATTGTTCTTGCGGTGTTCATTCACCCTAACCCTAATCCTAACCCTAACCCTAACCCTAACCCTAACCCTAACCCTAACCCTAACCCTAACCCTAACCCTAACACTAACACTAACACTAACCCTTATCTTGGATTGTTCTAGCGGGGTTCATTCATCCTAACCCTAACCCTAACCCTAACCCTAACCCTAACCCTAAGCTTGGATTGTTCTTGCGGTGTTCATTCACCCTAACCCTAACCCTAACCCTACGCCTACCCCTAACCCTAACCCTAACCCGAACACTAACCCGAACACTAACACGAACCCTAACCCTAACCCTAACATAACACTAACACTAACACTAACACTAACACTAACCCTTATCTTGGATTGTTCTTGCGGTGTTCATTCACCCTAACCCTAACCCTAACCCTAAGCTTGGATTGTTCTTGCGGTGTTCATTCACCCTAACCCTAACCCTAACCCTAACCCTACGCCTACCCCTAACCCTAACCCTAACCCGAACACTAACCCGAACCCGAACACTAACCCTAACCCTAACCCTAACCCTAACCCTAACCCTAACCCTAACCCTAACCCTAACATAACACTAACACTAACACTAACACTAACACTAACCCTTATCTTGGATTGTTCTTGCGGTGTTCATTCACCCTAACCCTAACCCTAACACTAACCCTTATCTTAGATTGTTCTTGCGGTGTTCATTCACCCTAACCCTAACCCTATCCCTAACCCTAACACGAACCCTTATCTTGGATTGTTCTTGCGGTGTTCATTCATCCTAACCCTAACCCTAACCCTAACCCTAACCCTAACCCTAACCCTAACCCCAACCCTAACCCTAACCCTAACCCTAACCCTAACCCTAACCCTAACCCTAATCTTGGATTGTTCTTGCGGTGTTCATTCATCCTAACCCTAACCCTATCCCTAACCCTAACCCTTGTTGGAGATAAGCAGTGTCCAGTGCACAGCGGAATGATGAAAAGTATGAGCCAACATGCTCTATACTACTTTATTTACAGTTCAAAGCTGGTAAGTTACAGAAAAACATTTTCCCTCTGCCAGAGCAGAGAAAGCGTCATCTCTCCTCAAAAGCACGGAGAGAATCACTCACTGAAACTGCAAAGAACAGTGAAAAACAGGAAACCAGTGTACGTCATATCCAGTCTCCCATTCCCGTGAGAAAACCACCAACAGTACAGACTCTGTGGAATGTAAACAACCTGTCTCGTGACAAGCACTTCGCTGCACAGAGAAGAAAGCAGAAACCAACATCCTCCCCCTTTCTGTGAACATCTCTGGGCAGCGTGTTCGTACAATATCAGTACAAACCCAACTTCTGCACATAGGTACAGTGTTGATCCCTTGATACAATCTTGGACAATACATCAGCAGGAATTTCATTACCTGGCATATAGGACACCGTTACGAGTCCCTTCTGAATACATTCCCTAGCATGTTGCAATTTCAATTGCAAGTGCTTCGTGCTTTGCTTACAACCTTCAGAATTCAGCAAAGCCAAACATGCTTTGTTGTCCTGGTAAACCTGGATTGGACATTTGACAGGAATTTTCATGTCTTTGCACAATTGTAACAACCATTCACAATCTTTAAGTGAATAAGACAGTGCATTCAGTTCAGCTTCACAAGTACTTAAGCTAACTGTTGTTTGCTTCTTGCATGACCAATCAAATAGACCCTGATTGTACTTATAGCAAACTCCAGACGTACTTTTCCTGTCTGTAGTGTCACTTCCAAAACTTGCATCTGCAAATATCTCAAGACCACCAGACTTCTGATTGTTAAATCTCAGTCTGTAATGCATAGTGCCTTTCAAATACCGCGCTATGCGTTTCAGAGCTTTCCAATCCTTAACAGTAGGATTGTTGACTAGTCTGCTTAGCAAATTACAGCTAACAGCAATGTCTGGTCTTGAACATCTGGCAATGAAGTTTAGCTTGCCTAGCACACTTCTGTACAGTGTAGTGTCAGAAAATGCTTCTTCAGTGTCATCTACCTGATAACCTGTTGTCATCGGTGTGTCTACAGGGTTAGCATCCATCAGGTTTAGTTTGCTTAACACATCAGCAATTTTCCGTGACTGGTGTACTAGAACGTTACCATCTTGATCTCTCTCTATTTCCAGAGATAGGTAGTTGTTTACCTCACCAAGATCTTTCATGTCAAAGTGCTCTTTGAGTTGAGCTAGGGCGTTATTGTACATTGTGACATCTTTCCAAAAGAATAAAAGATCATCAACATAAAACAAGCAATACAGTTTCTTTTGCCCCTCCTCTTTGACAAATACACATGGATCAGCTTTCCCTTGCTTAAAACCTAGAGAAAACAATACTTCAGTGAGTTTTGTGTGCCAACACCGTGCACTTTGTTTGAGACCATAAAGGGATTTTTTCAGAGCACAAACAAATCCCTGTTTTACCTGTACGCCATCAGGTGGAAGCATATAAAGTGATTCACCTAGAGATCCGTACAGAAAAGCTGTATTTACATCATGGTGACTAATGTGTAGATTTTCCTCTGCAGCTAGCTTGAGCATAAGCCTAATGCTCTCATACCTCACTGTGGGTGAGTAGGTCTCGTGATAATCTTCACCTGGTACCTGAGCAAATCCTCTGGCTACCAATCTGGCTTTGTGTCTGACTATCTTGCCATTTTGATCAGTCTTCGCTTTGAAGACCCATTTGCTTCCAAGCAATTTCATTCCTGGAACTACTGGAACTAGTTCCCATGTTTTGTTCCTTTCCAAGGAATCAAGCTCAGCCTTCATGGCATTTAACCATGGCTCAGCTTCCTTTGAATCCAAATCCTGGATTTCTTGGAAACTTGAAGGTTCAAAAACCTTCTTGGAGCTTTTAACAGCTGTTACTGCTATCTTAGCAAACTCATCAGCAAATCTCTTTGGAGGTCTGCCTTTTGTGGCTCTCTGTGACCTACGAATTAGCCTTAGGTCTTCAACACTCTCCTCTTCCTTCTTAGGAGAAAAGTGACCTATTGTGAACAATGGTTCCTCCAATTCTTGATCAGAGCTTTCAGAGGGTCGCATAGAGGCTTTCGCACTCTTGAAATCCTCTGAATCATCTGATTCAGTTTCAGACTCAGAATCAGAACCTTCATCAGTGGGTGTGGGTTGTTGCGGTTGCTTTTGACTATCCTCAGTCTCATCACTGTCATCAGGATAACATTGGAAAATTCCCACATTCTCCCCCCACTTGGCATTGTACTCAACACTTCTTGTGAGCTTAATTTCCTTAGAGTCAGTCATCATTATTCTGTAAGACCCTTTCTGATAACCTAGAAAGATACCATGCAATCCACGCTTGTCTAACTTGGAGTTTTGTGGTGAGTGAACCCACATGTCCGAACCAAAAATTTGCATGTGTTTGATGTATGGCTTCTTGCCAAACATCTTCTCATAGGGGGTACAACCAATCGCTGAAGATAACCTGCGATTATAACTGTAAGTGAAACATGAGAGAGCTTCGGCCCAATAACTCTCTGGAAGATTTGCATCATGCAGCAAGGTCTTTAACCCTTGAAGCAATGTCTGATTTGCCCGTTCCGCAAGTCCATTCTGCCATGGCGAGCGAGGACTAGACAAATCATGTTGAATTCCTTTCTCAGCCAGAAAAGCTTCAAACTGCTGAGAAGTGAATTCCCCCCCCCCCCCCGGTCGGTGAAAAGAATCCTAATCTTCTTACCATGCACATTTCCCAACCAAGCACAGAATTCCTTGAACCTAGGAAAAGCCTCTGATTTCTGCGTGAGATTGTACACATAAATATATCTGGAAAATGCAGCAATGAGAACCATGAAGTACCTATTCCCACCCAAAGAGGGCGCTAGTCCTAACCCTAACCCTATCCCTAACCCTAACCCTAACCCTAACCCTAACCCTAACCCTAACTCTAAGCTTGGATTGTTCTTGCGGTGTTCATTCACCCTAACCCTAACCCTAACCCTAACACTAACACTAACACTAACCCTTATCTTGGATTGTTCTTGCGGTGTTCATTCATCCTAACCCTAACCCTAACCCTAACCCTAACCCTAACCCTAACCCTAACCCTAACCCTAACCCTAAGCTTGGATTGTTCTTGCGGTGTTCATTCACCCTAACCCTAACCCTAACCCTACGCCTACCCCTAACCCTAACCCTAACCCGAACACTAACCCGAACACTAACCCGAACCCTAACCCTAACATAACACTAACACTAACACTAACACTAACACTAACACTAACACTAACATTAACACTAACACTAACACTAACCCTTATCTTGGATTGTTCTTGTGGTGTTCATTCACCCTAACCCTAACCCTAAGCTTGGATTGTTCTTGCGGTGTTCATTCACCCTAACCCAACCCAACCCTAACCCAACCCAACCCCAACCCTAACCCTAACCCTAACCCTAACCCTAACCCTAACCGTAACCCTAACCCTAACCCTAACCCTAACCCTAACCCTAACCCTGACCCTAACCCTAATCTTGGATTGTTCTGGCGGTGTTCATTCACCCTAACCCTAACCCTAATCCTAATCTTGGATTGTTCTTGCGGTGTTCATACACCCTAACCCTAACCCTAACCCTAACCCTAACACTAACCCTAACACTAACACTAACCCTTATCTTGGATTGTTCTTGCGGTGTTCATTCATCCTAACACTAACACTAACCCTAACCCTAACCCTAACCCTAACGCTAACCCTAATCTTGGATTGTTCTTGCGGTGTTCATTCACCCTAACCCCAACCCCAACCCTAACCCTAACCCTAACCCTAACCCTAACCCTAACCCTAACCCTAACCCTAACCCTAACCCTAACCCTAACCCTAACCCTAATCTTGGATTGTTCTTGCGGTGTTCATTCACCCTAACCCAAACCCTAACCCTAACACTAACACTAACACTAACCCTTATCTTGGATTGTTCTTGCGGTGTTCATTCACCCTAACCCTAATCCTAACCCTAACCCTAACCCTAACCCTAACCCTAACACTAACCCTAACCCTAACACTAACACTAACACTAACACTAACCCTTATCTTGGATTGTTCTAGCGGGGTTCATTCATCCTAACCCTAACCCTAACCCTAACCCTAACCCTAACCCTAACCCTAACCCTAACCCTAAGCTTGGATTGTTCTTGCGGTGTTCATTCACCCTAACCCTAACCCTAACCCTACGCCTACCCCTAACCCTAACCCTAACCCGAACACTAACCCGAACACTAACACGAACCCTAACCCTAACCCTAACATAACACTAACACTAACACTAACACTAACACTAACCCTTATCTTGGATTGTTCTTGCGGTGTTGATTCACCCTAACCCTAACCCTAACCCTAAGCTTGGATTGTTCTTGCGGTGTTCATTCACCCTAACCCTAACCCTAACCCTAACCCTACGCCTACCCCTAACCCTAACCCTAACCCTAACCCGAACACTAACCCGAACCCGAACACTAACCCTAACCCTAACCCTAACCCTAACCCTAACCCTAACCCTAACCCTAACATAACACTAACACTAACACTAACACTAACCCTTATCTTGGATTGTTCTTGCGGTGTTCATTCACCCTAACCCTAACCCTAACACTAACCCTTATCTTAGATTGTTCTTGCGGTGTTCATTCACCCTAACCCTAACCCTATCCCTAACCCTAACACTAACCCTTATCTTGGATTGTTCTTGCGGTGTTCATTCATCCTAACCCTAACCCTAACCCTAACCCTAACACTAACCCTAAGCTTGGATTGTTCTTGCGGTGTTCATTCACCCTAACCCTAACCCTAACCCTAACCCTAACATAACACTAACACTAACACTAACACTAACCCTTATCTTGGCTTGTTCTTGCGGTGTTCATTCATCCTAACGCTAACCCTAACCCTAACCCTAACCCTAACCCAACCCAAACCTAACACAACCCAACCCGAACCCGAACCCGAACCCGAGCCCTGACCCTAACCTTAATCTTGGATTGTTCTTGCGGTGTTCATTCACCCTAACCCTAACCCTAACCCTAACCCTAACCCTAATCCTAATCTTGGATTGTTCTTGCGGTGTTCATACACCCTAACCCTAACCCTAACCCTAACCCTAACCCTAACACTAACACTAACACTAACACTAACACTAACACTAACCCTTATCTTGGATTGTTCTTGCGGTGTTCATTCATCCTAACCCTAACCCTAACCCTAACCCTAACCCTAACCCTAAACCTAATCTTGGATTGTTCTTGCGGTGTTCATTCACCCTAACCCCAACCCTAACCCTAACCCTAACCCTAACCCTAACCCTAATCTTGGATTGTCCTTGAGGTGTTCATTCATCCTAACCCTAACCCTAACCCTAACCCTAAGCTTGGATTGTTCTTGCGGTGTTCATTCACCCTAACCCTAACCCTAACCCTAACCCTAACCCTAACCCTAACCCTAATACTAACACTAACACTAACACTAACCCTTATCTTGGATTGTTCTTGCGGTGTTCATTCATCCTAACCCTAACCCTAACCCTAACCCTAACCCTAACCCTAACCCTAAACCTAAACCTAACCCTGAGCTTGGATTGTTCTTGAGGTGTTCATTCACCCTAACCCTAACCCTAACCCTAACCCTAACCCTAAAACATAACACTAACACTAACACTAACCCTTATCTTGGATTGTTCTTGCGCTGTTCATTCACACTAACCCTAACCCTAACCTTAACCCTAACCCTAACCCTAACCCTAATCCTGGATTGTTCTTGCGGTGTTCATTCACCCAAACCCTAACCCTAACCCTAGCCCTAGCCCTAACCCTAACCCTAACCGTAACCCTAACCCTAACCCTAACCCTAAAACTAACACTAAGGCTAACACTAACGCTTATCTTGGCTTGTTCTTGCGGTGTTCATTCATCCTAACGCAAACCCTAACCCTAACCCAACCCAACCCTAACACAACACAACCCGAACCCGAACCCGAACCCGAACCCTGACCCGAACCCTGACCCTAACCCTAATCTTGGATTGTTCTTGCGGTGTTCATTCACCCTAACCCTAACCCTAACCCTAACCCTAACCCTAACCCTAACCCTAACCCTAACCCTAACCCTAATCTTGGATTGTTCTTGCGGTGTTCATACACCCTAACCCTAACCCTAACCCTAACACTAACCCTAACACTAACACTAACACTAACACTAACACTAACACTAACCCTTATCTTGGATTGTTCTTGCGGTGTTCATTCATCCTAACCCTAACCCTAACCCTAACCCTAACCCTAACCCTAACCCTAACCCTAACCCTAACCCTAACCCTAACCCTAACCCTAATCTTGGATTGTTCTTCCGGTGTTCATTCACCCTAACCCCAACCCTAACCCTAACCCTAACCCTAACCCTAACACTAACCCTAAGCTTGGATTGTTCTTGCGGTGTTCATTCACCCTAACCCTAACCCTAACCCTAACCCTAACATAACACTAACACTAACACTAACACTAACCCTTATCTTGGATTGTTCTTGCAGTGTTCATTCACCCTAACCCTAACCCTAACCCTAACCCTAACTCTAACCCTAATCTTGGATTGTTCTTGCGGTGTTCATTCACCCTAACCCTAACCCTAACCCTAACCCTAACCCTAACCCTAACCCAACCCAAACCTAACACAACCCAACCCGAACCCGAACCCGAACCCGAGCCCTGACCCTAACCTTAATCTTGGATTGTTCTTGCGGTGTTCATTCACCCTAACCCTAACCCTAACCCTAACCCTAACCCTAATCCTAATCTTGGATTGTTCTTGCGGTGTTCATACACCCTAACCCTAACCCTAACCCTAACCCTAACCCTAACACTAACACTAACACTAACACTAACACTAACACTAACCCTTATCTTGGATTGTTCTTGCGGTGTTCATTCATCCTAACCCTAACCCTAACCCTAACCCTAACCCTAACCCTAAACCTAATCTTGGATTGTTCTTGCGGTGTTCATTCACCCTAACCCCAACCCTAACCCTAACCCTAACCCTAACCCTAACCCTAATCTTGGATTGTCCTTGAGGTGTTCATTCATCCTAACCCTAACCCTAACCCTAACCCTAAGCTTGGATTGTTCTTGCGGTGTTCATTCACCCTAACCCTAACCCTAACCCTAACCCTAACCCTAACCCTAACCCTAATACTAACACTAACACTAACACTAACCCTTATCTTGGATTGTTCTTGCGGTGTTCATTCATCCTAACCCTAACCCTAACCCTAACCCTAACCCTAAACCTAAACCTAACCCTGAGCTTGGATTGTTCTTGAGGTGTTCATTCACCCTAACCCTAACCCTAACCCTAACCCTAACCCTAAAACATAACACTAACACTAACACTAACCCTTATCTTGGATTGTTCTTGCGCTGTTCATTCACACTAACCCTAACCCTAACCTTAACCCTAACCCTAACCCTAACCCTAATCCTGGATTGTTCTTGCGGTGTTCATTCACCCAAACCCTAACCCTAACCCTAGCCCTAGCCCTAACCCTAACCCTAACCGTAACCCTAACCCTAACCCTAACCCTAAAACTAACACTAAGGCTAACACTAACGCTTATCTTGGCTTGTTCTTGCGGTGTTCATTCATCCTAACGCAAACCCTAACCCTAACCCAACCCAACCCTAACACAACACAACCCGAACCCGAACCCGAACCCGAACCCTGACCCGAACCCTGACCCTAACCCTAATCTTGGATTGTTCTTGCGGTGTTCATTCACCCTAACCCTAACCCTAACCCTAACCCTAACCCTAACCCTAACCCTAACCCTAACCCTAACCCTAACCCTAATCTTGGATTGTTCTTGCGGTGTTCATACACCCTAACCCTAACCCTAACCCTAACACTAACCCTAACACTAACACTAACACTAACACTAACACTAACACTAACCCTTATCTTGGATTGTTCTTGCGGTGTTCATTCATCCTAACCCTAACCCTAACCCTAACCCTAACCCTAACCCTAACCCTAACCCTAACCCTAACCCTAACCCTAACCCTAACCCTAATCTTGGATTGTTCTTCCGGTGTTCATTCACCCTAACCCCAACCCTAACCCTAACCCTAACCCTAACCCTAACACTAACCCTAAGCTTGGATTGTTCTTGCGGTGTTCATTCACCCTAACCCTAACCCTAACCCTAACCCTAACATAACACTAACACTAACACTAACACTAACCCTTATCTTGGATTGTTCTTGCAGTGTTCATTCACCCTAACCCTAACCCTAACCCTAACCCTAACTCTAACCCTAATCTTGGATTGTTCTTGCGGTGTTCATTCACCCTAACCCTAACCCTAACCCTAACCCTAACCCTAACCCTAAAACATAACACTAACACTAACACTAACCCTTATCTTGGATTGTTCTTGCGCTGTTCATTCACCCTAACCCTAACCCTAACCCTAACCCTAAACCTAACCCTAATCCTGGATTGTTCTTGCGGTGTTCATTCACCCAAACCCTAACCCTAACCCTAGCCCTAGCCCTAACCCTAACCCTAACCGTAACCCTAACCCTAACCCTAACCCTAACCCTAACCCTAAAACTAACACTAAGGCTAACACTAACCCTTATCTTGGCTTGTTCTTGCGGTGTTCATTCATCCTAACGCTAACCCTAACCCTAACCCAACCCAACCCTAACACAACACAACCCGAACCCGAACCCGAACCCGAACCCTGACCCTAACCCTAATCTTGGATTGTTCTTGCGGTGTTCATTCACCCTAACCCTAACCCTAACCCTAACCCTAACCCTAACCCTAACCCTAACCCTAACCCTAACCCTAACCCTAATCTTGGATTGTTCTTGCGGTGTTCATACACCCTAACCCTAACCCTAACCCTAACCCTAACACTAACCCTAACCCTAACACTAACACTAACACTAACACTAACACTAACACTAACACTAACCCTTATCTTGGATTGTTCTTGCGGTGTTCATTCATCCTAACCCTAACCCTAACCCTAACCCTAACCCTAACCCTAACCCTAACCCTAATCTTGGATTGTTCTTCCGGTGTTCATTCACCCTAACCCCAACCCTAACCCTAACCCTAACCCTAACCCGAACCCTAACCCTAACCCTAACACTAATCTTGGATTGTTCTTGCGGTGTTCATTCATCCTAACCCTAACCCTAACCCTAACCCTAACCCTAACCCTAACCCTAAGCTTGGATTGTTCTTGCGGTGTTCATTCACCCTAACCCTAACCCTAACCCTAACCCTAACCCTAACCCTAACCCTAACCCTAACCCTGACATAACACTAACAGTAACCCTTATCTTGGATTGTTCTTGCGGTGTTCATTCACCCTAACCCTAACCCTAACCCTAACCCTAACCCTAACCCTAACCCTAATACTAACACTAACACTAACACTAACACTAACACTAACCCTTATCTTGGATTGTTCTTGCGGTGTTCATTCACCCTAACCCTAACCCTAACACTAACCCTAACACTAACCCTAACCCTAGCCCTAGCCCTAGCCCTAGCCCTAGCCCTAGCCCTAGCCCTAGCCCTAGCCCTCGCACTAGCCCTAACCCTAACCCTAACCCTAACCCTAACCCTAACACTAATCTTGGATTGTTCTTGCGGTGTTCATTCATCCTAACCCTAACCCTAACCCTAACCCTAACCCTAACCCTAACCCTAAGCTTGGATTGTTCTTGCGGTGTTCATTCACCCTAACCCTAACCCTAACCCTAACCCTAACCCTAACCCTAACCCTGACATAACACTAACAGTAACCCTTATCTTGGATTGTTCTTGCGGTGTTCATTCACCCTAACCCTAACCCTAACCCTAACCCTAACCCTAACCCTAACCCTAATACTAACACTAACACTAACACTAACACTAACACTAACACTAACACTAACCCTTATCTTGGATTGTTCTTGCGGTGTTCATTCACCCTAACCCTAACCCTAACACTAACCCTAACACTAACCCTAACCCTAGCCCTAGCCCTAGCCCTAGCCCTAGCCCTAGCCCTCGCACTAGCCCTAGCCCTAACCCTAACCCTAACCCTAACACTAACACTAACACTAACACTAACCCTTATCTTGGATTGTTCTTGCGGTGTTCATTCACCCTAACCCTAACCCTAACCCTAACCCTAAGCTTGGATTGTTCTTGCGGTGTTCATTCACCCTAACCCTAACCCTAACCCTAACCCTACGCCTACCCCTACCCCTAACCCTAACCCGAACACTAACCCGAACACTAACACTAACCCTAACCCTAACCCTAACCCTAACCCTAACCCTAACCCTAACATAACACTAACACTAACACTAACCCTTATCTTGGATTGTTCTTGCGGTGTTCATTCACCCTAACCCTAACCCTAACAATAACCCTTATCTTAGATTGTTCTTGCGGTTTTCATTCACCCTAACCCTAACCCTAACCCTAACCCTAACACTAACCCTAAGCTTGGATTGTTCTTGCGGTGTTCATTCACCCTAACCCTAACCCTAACCCTAACCCTAACATTACACTAACACTAACACTAACACTAACCCTTATCTTGGATTGTTATTGCAGTGTTCATTCACCCTAACCCTAACCCTAACCCTAACCCTAACTCTAACCCTAATCTTGCATTGTTCTTGCGGTGTTCATTCACCCTAACCCTAACCCTAACCCTAACCCTAACCCTAAGCTTGGATTGTTCTTACGGTGTTCATTCACCCTAACCCTAACCCTAACCCTAACCCTACGCCTACCCCTAACCCTAACCCTAACCCGAACACTAACCCGAACCCGAACACTAACCCGAACCCTAACCCTAACCCTAACCCTAACATAACACTAACACTAACACTAACACTAACCCTTATCTTGGATTGTTCTTGCGGTGTTCATTCACCCTAACCCTAACCCTAACACTAACCCTTATCTTAGATTGTTCTTGCGGTGTTCATTCACCCTAACCCTAACCCTAACCCTCACCCTAACACTAACCATTATCTTGGATTGTTCTTGTGGTGTTCATTCATCCTAACCCTAAGCCTAACCCTAACCCTAACACTAACCCGAAGCTTGGATTGTTCTTGCGGTGTTCATTCACCCTAACCCTAACCATAACCCTAACCCTAACCCTAACACTAACACTAACCCTTATCTTGGATTGTTCTTGCAGTGTTCATTCACCCTAACCCTAACCCTAACCCTAACCCTAACCCTAACCCTAACCCTAACTCTAACCCTAATCTTGGATTGTTCTTGCGGTGTTCATTCACCCTAACCCTAACCCTAACCCTAACCCTAACCCTAACTCTAACCCTAATCTTGGATTGTTCTTGCGGTGTTCATTCACCCTAAGCCTAACCCTAACCCTAACCCTAACCCTAACCCTAACCCTAACCCAACCCAACCCAACCCAACCCTAACCCAACCCAACCCTAACCCTAACCCTAACCCTAACCCTAACCCTAACCCTAACCCTAACGCTAACCCTAATCTTGGATTGTTCTTGCGGTGTTCATTCACCCTAACCCTAACCCTAACCCTAACCCTAACCCTAACCCTAACCCTAACCCTAACCCTAATCTTGGATTGTTCTTGCGGTGTTCATTCACCCTAACCCTAACCCTAACACTAACACTAACACTAACACTAACACTAACCCTTATCTTGGATTGTTCTTGCGGTGTTCATTCACCCTAACCCTATTCCTAACCCTAACCCTAACCCTAACCCTAACCCTAACCCTAACCCTAACACTAACACTAACCCTTATCTTGGATTGTTCTTGCGGTGTTCATTCATCCTAACCCTAACCCTAACCCTAACCCTAACCCTAACCCTAACCCTAACCCTAACCCTAAGCTTGGATTGTTCTTGCGGTGTTCATTCACCCTAACCCTAACCCTAACCCTACGCCTACCCCTAACCCTAACCCTAACCCGAACACTAACCCGAACACTAACCCGAACCCGAACCCTAACATAACACTAACACTAACACTAACACTAACACTAACACTAACACTAACCCTTATTTTGGATTGTTCTTGCGGTGTTCATTCACCCTAACCCTAACCCTAACCCTAACCCTAAGCTTGGATTGTTCTTGCGGTGTTCATTCACCCTAACCCTAACCCTAACCCTAACCCTACGCCTACCCCTAACCCTAACCCTAACCCGAACACTAACCCGAACACTAACCCTAACCCTAACCCTAACCCTAACCCTAACATAACACTAACACTAACACTAACCCTTATCTTGGATTGTTCTTGCGGTGTTCATTCACCCTAACCCTAACCCTAACACTAACCCTTATCTTAGATTGTTCTTGCGGTGTTCATTCACCCTAACCCTAACCCTAACCCTAACCCTAACACTAACCCGTATCTTGGATTGTTCTTGCGGTGTTCATTCATCCTAACCCTAACCCTAACCCTAACACTAACCCTAAGCTTGGATTGTTCTTGCGGTGTTCATTCACCCTAACCCTAACCCTAACCCTAACATATCACTAACACTAACACTAACACTAACCCTTATCTTCGATTGTTCTTGCAGTGTTCATTCACCCTAAACCTAACCCTAACCCTAACCCTAACCCTAACTCTAACCCTAATCTTGGATTGTTCTTGCGGTGTTCATTCACCCTAACCCTAACCCTAACCCTAACCCTAAGCTTGGATTGTTCTTGCGGTGTTCATTCACCCTAACCCTAACCCTAACCCTAACCCTACGCCTACCCCTAACCCTAACCCTAACCCGAACACTAACCCGAACCCGAACACTAACCCTAACCCTAACCCTAACCCTAACCCTAACATAACACTCACACTAACACTAACACTAACCCTTATCTTGGATTGTTCTTGCGGTGTTCATTCACCCTAACCCTAACCCTAACACTAACCCTTATCTTAGATTGTTCTTGCGGTGTTCATTCACCCTAACCCTAACCCTAACCCTCACCCTAACACTAACCATTATCTTGGATTGTTCTTGTGGTGTTCATTCATCCTAACCCTAAGCCTAACCCTAACCCTAACACTAACCCGAAGCTTGGATTGTTCTTGCGGTGTTCATTCACCCTAACCCTAACCATAACCCTAACCCTAACCCTAACACTAACACTAACCCTTATCTTGGATTGTTCTTGCAGTGTTCATTCACCCTAACCCTAACCCTAACCCTAACCCTAACCCTAACCCTAACTCTAACCCTAATCTTGGATTGTTCTTGCGGTGTTCATTCACCCTAACCCTAACCCTAACCCTAACCCTAACTCTAACCCTAATCTTGGATTGTTCTTGCGGTGTTCATTCACCCTAAGCCTAACCCTAACCCTAACCCTAACCCTAACCCTAACCCTAACCCAACCCAACCCAACCCAACCCTAACCCTAACCCTAACCCTAACCCTAACCCTAACCCTAACCCTAACCCTAACCCTAACCCTAACCCTAACCCTAACCCTAACCCTAACCCTAACCCTAATCTTGGATTGTTCTTGCGGTGTTCATTCACCCTAACCCTAACCCTAATCCTAATCTTGGATTGTTCTTGCGGTGTTCATACACCCTAACCCTAACCCTAACCCTAACCCTAACACTAACAATAACACTAACCCTTATCTTGGATTGTTCTTGCGGTGTTCATTCATCCTAACCCTAACCCTAACCCTAACCCTAACCCTAACGCTAACCCTAATCTTGGATTGTTCTTGCGGTGTTCATTCACCCTAACCCTAACCCTAACCCTAACCCTAACCCTAACCCTAACCCTAACCCTAATCTTGGATTGTTCTTGCGGTGTTCATTCACCCTAACCCTAACACTAACACTAACACTAACACTAACACTAACCCTTATCTTGGATTGTTCTTGCGGTGTTCATTCACCCTAACCCTATTCCTAACCCTAACCCTAACCCTAACCCTAACCCTAACCCTAACCCTAACACTAACACTAACCCTTATCTTGGATTGTTCTTGCGGTGTTCATTCATCCTAACCCTAACCCTAACCCTAACCCTAACCCTAACCCTAACCCTAACCCTAACCCTAACCCTAACCCTAAGCTTGGATTGTTCTTGCGGTGTTCATTCACCCTAACCCTAACCCTAACCCTACGCCTACCCCTAACCCTAACCCTAACCCGAACACTAACCCGAACACTAACCCGAACCCGAACCCTAACATAACACTAACACTAACACTAACACTAACACTAACACTAACACTAACACTAACACTAACCCTTATTTTGGATTGTTCTTGCGGTGTTCATTCACCCTAACCCTAACCCTAACCCTAACCCTAAGCTTGGATTGTTCTTGCGGTGTTCATTCACCCTAACCCTAACCCTAACCCTAACCCTACGCCTACCCCTAACCCTAACCCTAACCCGAACACTAACCCGAACCCTAACCCTAACCCTAACCCTAACCCTAACCCTAACATAACACTAACACTAACACTAACCCTTATCTTGGATTGT
>NW_028113120.1:192500-215000 GCF_964234715.1 Podarcis melisellensis | reverse complement strand
CCTAACCCTAACCCTAACATAACACTAACACTAACACTAACACTAACCCTTATCTTGGATTGTTCTTGCGGTGTTCATTCACCCTAACCCTAACCCTAACACTAACCCTTATCTTAGATTGTTCTTGCGGTGTTCATTCACCCTAACCCTAACCCTAACCCTAACACTAAACATTATCTTGGATTGTTCTTGCGGTGTTCATTCATCCTAACCCTAACCCTAACCCTAACACTAACCCGAAGCTTGGATTGTTCTTGCGGTGTTCATTCACCCTAACCCTAACCCTAACCCTAACCCTAACCCTAACCCTAACACTAACACTAACCCTTATCTTGGATTGTTCTTGCAGTGTTCATTCACCCTAACCCTAACCCTAACCCTAACCCTAACCCTAACTCTAACCCTAATCTTGGATTGTTCTTGCTGTGTTCATTCACCCTAAGCCTAACCCTAACCCTAACCCTAACCCTAACCCTAATCTTGGATTGTTCTTGCGGTGTTCATTCACCCTAACCCTAAGCCTAACCCTAACCCTAACCCTAACCCTAACCCTAACACTAACCCTAACCCTAACCCTAACCCTAACCCTAGCCCTAGCCCTAGCCCTAACCCTAACCCTAACACTAACACTAACACTAACACTAACACTAACACTAACACTAACACTAACACTAACCCTTATCTTGGATTGTTCTTGCGGTGTTCATTCATCCTAACGCTAACCCTAACCCTAACCCAAACCCTAATCCTAATCTTGGATTGTTCTTGCGGTGTTCATTCACCCAAACCCTAACCCTAACCCTAGCCCTAGCCCTAACCCTAACCCTAACCCTAACCCTAACCCTAACCCTAACCCTAACCCTAACCCTAACAATAACACTAACACTAAGACTAACACTAACCCTTATCTTGGATTGTTCTTGCGGTGTTCATTCATCCTAACGCTAACCCTAACCCTAACCCTAACCCTAACCCAACCCAACCCTAACCCAACCCAACCCTAACCCTAACCCTAACCCTAACCCTAACCCTAACCCTAACCCTAACCCTAACCCTAACTCTAACCCTAATCTTGGATTGTTCTTGCGGTGTTCATTCACCCTAACCCTAACCCTAACCCTAACCCTAACTCTAACCCTAATCTTGGATTGTTCTTGCGGTGTTCATTCACCCTAAGCCTAACCCTAACCCTAACCCTAACCCTAATCTTGGGTTGTTCTTGCGGTGTTCATTCACCCTAACCCTAACCCTAACCCTAACCCTAACCCTAACCCTAACCCTAACCCTAACCCTAACCCTAACCCTAACCCTAACCCTAATCTTGGATTGTTCTTGCGGTGTTCATTCACCCTAACCCTAACCCTAACACTAACCCTAACCCTAACCCTAGCCCTAGCCCTAGCCCTAGCCCTCGCCCTAGCCCTAGCCCTAACCCTAACCCTAACACTAACACTAACACTAACACTAACACTAACCCTTATCTTGGATTGTTCTTGCGGTGTTCATTCATCCTAACGCTAACCCTAACCCTAACCCAAACCCTAATCCTAATCTTGGATTGTTCTTGCGGTGTTCATTCACCCAAACCCTAACCCTAACCCTAGCCCTAGCCCTAACCCTAACCCTAACCCTAACCCTAACCCTAACCCTAACCCTAACACTAACACTAACACTAAGACTAACACTAACCCTTATCTTGGATTGTTCTTGCGGTGTTCATTCATCCTAACGCTAACCCTAACCCTAACCCTAACCCAACCCAACCCTAACCCAACCCAACCCTAACCCTAACCCTAACCCTAACCCTAACGCTAACCCTAACCCTAACCCTAACCCTAACCCTAATCTTGGATTGTTCTTGCGGTGTTCATTCACCCTAACCCTAACCCTAATCCTAATCTTGGATTGTTCTTGCGGTGTTCATACACCCTAACCCTAACCCTAACCCTAACCCTAACCCTAACACTAACACTAACCCTTATCTTGGATTGTTCTTGCGGTGTTCATTCATCCTAACCCTAACCCTAACCCTAACCCTAACGCTAACCCTAATCTTGGATTGTTCTTGCGGTGTTCATTCACCCTAACCCCAACCCTAACCCTAACCCTAACCCTAACCCTAATCTTGGATTGTTCTTGCGGTGTTCATTCACCCTAACCCTAACCCTAACACTAACACTAACACTAACACTAACACTAACCCTTATCTTGGATTGTTCTTGCGGTGTTCATTCACCCTAACCCTATTCCTAACCCTAACCCTAACCCTAACCCTAACCCTAACCCTAACCCTAACCCTAACCCTAACACTAACACTAACACTAACACTAACCCTTATCTTGGATTGTTCTTGCGGTGTTCATTCATCCTAACCCTAACCCTAACCCTAACCCTAACCCTAACCCTAACCCTAACCCTAAGCTTGGATTGTTCTTGCGGTGTTCATTCACCCTAACCCTAACCCTAACCCTACGCCTACCCCTAACCCTAACCCTAACCCGAACACTAACCCGAACACTAACCCGAACCCGAACCCTAACATAACACTAACACTAACACTAACACTAACACTAACACTAACACTAACACTAACCCTTATCTTGGATTGTTCTTGCGGTGTTCATTCTCCCTAACCCTAACCCTAACCCTAAGCTTGGATTGTTCTTGCGGTGTTCGTTCACCCTAACCCTAACCCTAACACTAACACTAACACTAACCCTTATCTTGGATTGTTCTTGCGGTGTTCATTCATCCTAACCCTAACCCTAACCCTAACACTAACCCTAAGCTTGGATTGTTCTTGCAGTGTTCATTCACCCTAACCCTAACCCTAACCCTAACCCTAACATAACACTAACACTAACACTAACCCTTATCTTGGATTGTTCTTGCAGTGTTCATTCACCCTAACCCTAACCCTAACCCTAACCCTAACCCTAACTCTAACCCTAATCTTGGATTGTTCTTGCGGTGTTCATTCACCCTAACCCTAACCCTAACCCTAACCCTAAGCTTGGATTGTTCTTGCGGTGTTCATTCACCCTAACCCTAACCCTAACCCTAACCCTACGCCTACCCCTAACCCTAACCCTAACCCTAACCCGAACACTAACCCGAACCCGAACACTAACCCTAACCCTAACCCTAACCCTAACAAAACACTAACACTAACACTAACCCTTATCTTGGATTGTTCTTGCGGTGTTCATTCACCCTAACCCTAACCCTAACACTAACCCTTATCTTAGATTGTTCTTGCGGTGTTCATTCACCCTAACCCTAACCCTAACCCTAACCCTAACACTAACCATTATCTTGGATTGTTCTTGCGGTGTTCATTCATCCTAACCCTAACCCTAACCCTAACCCTAACACTAACCCGAAGCTTGGATTGTTCTTGCGGTGTTCATTAACCCTAACCCTAACCCTAACCCTAACCCTAACCCTAACCCTAACCCTAACCCTAACCCTAACACTAACACTAACCCTTATCTTGGATTGTTCTTGCAGTGTTCATTCACCCTAACCCTAACCCTAACCCTAACCCTAACTCTAACCCTAATCTTGGATTGTTCTTGCGGTGTTCATTCACCCTAACCCTAACCCTAACCCTAACCCTAACTCTAACCCTAATCTTGGATTGTTCTTGCGGTGTTCATTCACCCTAAGCCTAACCCTAACCCTAACCCTAACCCTAACCCTAATCTTGGATTGTTCTTGCGGTGTTCATTCACCCTAACCCTAACCCTAACCCTAACCCTAACCCTAACCCTAACCCTAACCTTAACCCTCATCTTGGATTGTTCTTGCGGTGTTCATTCACCCTAACCCTAACCCTAACACTAACCCTAACCCTAACCCTAACCCTAGCCCTAGCCCTAGCCCTAGCCCTAGCCCTAGCCCTAGCCCTCACCCTAGCCCTAGCCCTAACCCTAACCCTAACCCTAACACTAACACTAACACTAACACTAACACTAACACTAACACTAACACTAACACTAACACTAACCCTTATCTTGGATTGTTCTTGCGGTGTTCATTCATCCTGACGCTAACCCTAACCCTAACCCAAACCCTAATCCTAATCTTGGATTGTTCTTGCGGTGTTCATTCACCCAAACCCTAACCCTAACCCTAGCCCTAACCCTAACCCTAACCCTAACCCTAACCCTAACCCTAACCCTAACCCTAACACTAACACTAAGACTAACAGTAACCCTTATCTTGGATTGTTCTTGCGGTGTTCATTCATCCTAACGCTAACCCTAACCCTAACCCTAACCCTAACCCAACCCAACCCTAACCCAACCCAACCCTATCCCTAACCCTAACCCTAACCCTAACCCTAACCCTAACCCAAACCCTAACCCTAACTCTAACCCTAATCTTGGATTCTTCTTGCGGTGTTCATTCTCCCTAACCCTAACCCTAACCCTAACCCTAACTCTAACCCTAATCTTGGATTGTTCTTGCGGTGTTCATTCACCCTAAGCCTAACCCTAACCCTAACCCTAACCCTAACCCTAATCTTGGATTGTTCTTGCGGTGTTCATTCACCCTAACCCTAACCCTAACCCTAACCCTAACCCTAACCCTAACCCTAACCCTAACCCTAACCCTAATCTTGGATTGTTCTTGCGGTGTTCATTCACCCTAACACTAACCCTAACACTAACCCTAACCCTAACCCAAGCCCTAGCCCTAGCCCTAGCCCTAGCCCTCTCCCTAGCCCTAGCCCTAACCCTAACCCTAACACTAACACTAACACTAACACTAACACTAACCCTTATCTTGGATTGTTCTTGCGGTGTTCATTCATCCTAACGCTAACCCTAACCCTAACCCAAACCCTAATGCTAATCTTGGATTGTTCTTGCGGTGTTCATTCACCCAAACCCTAACCCTAACCCTAGCCCTAGCCCTAACCCTAACCCTAACCCTAACCCTAACCCTAACCCTAACACTAACACTAAGACTAACACTAACCCTTATCTTGGATTGTTCTTGCGGTGTTCATTCATCCTAACGCTAACCCGAACCCTAACCCTAACCCAACCCAACCCTAACCCAACCCAACCCTAACCCATACCCTAACCCTAACCCTAACCCTAACCCTAACCCTAACCCTAACCCTAACCCTGACCCTAACCCTAATCTTGGATTGTTCTTGCGGTGTTCATTCACCCTAACCCTAACCCTAATCCTAATCTTGGATTGTTCTTGCGGTGTTCATACACCCTAACCCTAACCCTAACCCTAACCCTAACCCTAACCCTAACACTAACACTAACACTAACCCTTATCTTGGATTGTTCTTGCGGTGTTCATTCATCTTAAGCCTAACCCTAACCCTAACCCTAACCCTAACGCTAACCCTAATCTTGGATTGTTCTTGCGGTGTTCATTCACCCTAACCCCAACCCTAACCCTAACCCTAACCCTAACCCTAACCCTAACCCTAACCCTAACCCTAACCCTAACCCTAACCTTAACCCTAACCCTAACCCTAACCCTAACCCTAACCCTAACCCTAATCTTGGATTGTTCTTGCGGTGTTCATTCACCCTAACCCTAACCCTAACACTAACCCTAACACTAACACTAACACTAACACTAACCCTTATCTTGGATTGTTCTTGCGGTGTTCATTCACCCTAACCCTAATCCTAACCCTAACCCTAACCCTAACCCTAACCCTAACCCTAACACTAACACTAACACTAACACTAACACTAACACTAACCCTTATCTTGGATTGTTCTTCGGTGTTCATTCATCCTAACCCTAACCCTAACCCTACGCCTACCCCTAACCCTAACTCTAACCCGAACACTAACCCGAACACTAACCCGAACCCTAACCCTAACCCTAACATAACACTAACACTAACACTAACACTAACACTAACACTAACACTAACCCTTATCTTGGATTGTTCTTGCGGTGTTCATTCACCCTAACCCTAACCCTAACCCTAACCCTACGCCTACCCCTAACCGTAACCCTAACCCGAACACTAACCCGAACCCGAACACTAACCCTAACCCTAACCCTAACATAACACTAACACTAACACTAACACTAACACTAACACTAACACTAACACTAACACTAACACTAACCCTTATCTTGGATTGTTCTTGCGGTGTTCATTCAGCCTAACCCTAACCCTAACCCTAACCCTAACCCTAAGCTTGGATTGTTCTTGCGGTGTTCATTCACCCTAACCCTAACCCTAACCCTAACCCTAACCCTAACCCTAACATAACACTAACACTAACACTAACACTAACACTAACACTAACACTAACCCTTATCTTGGATTGTTCTTGCAGTGTTCATTCACCCTAACCCTAACCCTAACCCTAACTCTAACCCTAATCTTGGATTGTTCTTGCGGTGTTCATTCACCCTAACCCTAACCCTAACCCTAAGCTTGGATTGTTCTTGCGGTGTTCATTCACCCTAACCCTAACCCTAACCCTAACCCTAACACTAACCATTATCTTGGATTGTTCTTGCGGTGTTCATTCATCCTAACCCTAACCCTAACCCTAACCCTGACCCTAACCCTAATCTTGGATTGTTCTTGCGGTGTTCATTCACCCTAACCCTAACCCTAATCCTAATCTTGGATTGTTCTTGCGGTGTTCATACACCCTAACCCTAACCCTAACCCTAACCCTAACCCTAACACTAACACTAACACTAACACTAACACTAACCCTTATCTTGGATTGTTCTTGCGGTGTTCATTCATCTTAAGCCTAACCCTAACCCTAACCCTAACCCTAACCCTAACCCTAACCCTAACGCTAACCCTAATCTTGGATTGTTCTTGCGGTGTTCATTCACCCTAACCCCAACCCTAACCCTAACCCTAACCCTAACCCTAACCCTAACCCTAACCCTAACCTTAACCTTAAACTTAACCCTAACCCTAACCCTAACCCTAACCCTAATCTTGGATTGTTCTTGCGGTGTTCATTCACCCTAACCCTAACCCTAACCCTAACCCTAACCCTAACACTAACACTAACACTAACACTAACACTAACACTAACCCTTATCTTGGATTGTTCTTGCGGTGTTCATTCACCCTAACCCTCATCCTAACCCTAACCCTAACCCTAACCCTAACCCTAACACTAACACTAACCCTTATCTTGGATTGTTCTTCGGTGTTCATTCATCCTAACCCTAACCCTAACCCTACGCCTACCCCTAACCCTAACTCTAACCCGAACACTAACCCGAACACTAACCCGAACCCTAACCCTAACCCTAACATAACACTAACACTAACACTAACACTAACACTAACACTAACCCTTATCTTGGATTGTTCTTGCGGTGTTCATTCACCCTAACCCTAACCCTAACCCTAACCCTACGCCTACCCCTAACCCTAACCCTAACCCGAACACTAACCCGAACCCGAACACTAACCCTAACCCTAACCCTAACACAAACACTAACACTAACACTAACCCTTATCTTGGATTGTTCTTGCGGTGTTCATTCAGCCTAACCCTAACCCTAACCCTAACACTAACCCTAAGCTTGGATTGTTCTTGCGGTGTTCATTCACCCTAACCCTAACCCTAACCCCAACCCTAACCCTAACATAACACTAACACTAACACTAACACTAACACTAACCCTTATCTTGGATTGTTCTTGCAGTGTTCATTCACCCTAACCCTAACCCTAACCCTAACCCTAACTCTAACCCTAATCTTGGATTGTTCTTGCGGTGTTCATTCACCCTAACCCTAACCCTAACCCTAAGCTTGGATTGTTCTTGCGGTGTTCATTCACCCTAACCCTAACCCTAACCCTAACACTAACCATTATCTTGGATTGTTCTTGCGGTGTTCATTCATCCTAACCCTAACCCTAACCCTAACCCTAACCCTGACCCTAACCCTATTCTTGGATTGTTCTTGCGGTGTTCATTCACCCTAACCCTAACCCTAATCCTAATCTTGGATTGTTCTTGCGGTGTTCATACACCCTAACCCTAACCCTAACCCTAACCCTAACCCTAACCCTAACCCTAACCCTAACCCTAACACTAACACTAACACTAACACTAACACTAACCCTTATCTTGGATTGTTCTTGCGGTGTTCATTCATCTTAACCCTAACCCTAACCCTAACCCTAACGCTAACCCTAATCTTGGATTGTTCTTGCGGTGTTCATTCACCCTAACCCCAACCCTAACCCTAACCCTAACCCTAACCCTAACCTTAACCCTAACCCTAACCCTAACCCTAACCCTAACCCTAATCTTGGATTGTTCTTGCGGTGTTCATTCACCCTAACCCTAACCCTAACACTAACCCTAACACTAACACTAACACTAACACTAACCCTTATCTTGGATTGTTCTTGCGGTGTTCATTCACCCTAACCCTAATCCTAACCCTAACCCTAACCCTAACCCTAACCCTAACCCTAACACTAACACTAATACTAACACTAACACTAACACTAACCCTTATCTTGGATTCTTCTTCGGTGTTCATTCATCCTAACCCTAACCCTAACCCTACGCCTACCCCTAACCCTAACCCTAACCCGAACACTAACCCGAACACTAACCCGAACCCTAACCCGAACCCTAACATAACACTAACACTAACACTAACACTAACACTAACCCTTATCTTGGATTGTTCTTGCGGTGTTCATTCACCCTAACCCTAACCCTAACCCTAAGCTTGGATTGTTCTTGCGGTGTTCATTCACCCTAACCCTAACCCTAACCCTACGCCTAACCCTAACCCTAACCCTAACCCTAACCCTAACCCTAACCCTACGCCTACCCCTAACCCTAACCCTAACCCGAACACTAACCCGAACCCGAACACTAACCCTAACCCTAACCCTAACATAACACTAACACTAACACTAACACTAACCCTTATCTTGGATTGTTCTTGCGGTGTTTATTCACCCTAACCCTAACCCTAACACTAACCCTTATCTTAGATTGTTCTTGCGGTGTTCATTCACCCTAACCCTAACCCTAACCCTAACCCTAACACTAACCATTATCTTGGATTGTTCTTGCGGTGTTCATTCATCCTAACCCTAACCCTAACCCTAACACTAACCCGAAGCTTGGATTGTTCTTGCGGTGTTCATTCACCATAACCCTAACCCTAACCCTAACCCTAACCCTAACCCTAACACTAACACTAACCCTTATCTTGGATTGTTCTTGCAGTGTTCATTCACCCTAACCCTAACCCTAACCCTAACCCTAACTCTAACCCTAATCTTGGATTGTTCTTGCGGTGTTCATTCACCCTAACCCTAACCCTAACCCTAACCCTAACCCTAACCCTAACCCTAACTCTAACCCTAATCTTGGATTGTTCTTGCGGTGTTCATTCACCCTAAGCCTAACCCTAACCCTAACCCTAACCCTAACCCTAATCTTGGATTGTTCTTGCGGTGTTCATTCACCCTAACCCTAACCCTAACCCTAACCCTAACCCTAACCCTAACCCTAACCCTAACCCTAACCCTAATCTTGGATTGTTCTTGCGGTGTTCATTCACCCTAACCCTAACCCTAACACTAACCCTAATCCTAACCCTAACCCTAGCCCTAGCCCTAGCCCTAGCCCTCGCCCTCGCCCTCGCCCTAACCCTAACCCTAACACTAACACTAACACTGACACTGACACTAACCCTTATCTTGGATTGTTCTTGCGGTGTTCATTCATCCTAACGCTAACCCTAACCCTAACCCAAACCCTAATCCTAATCTTGGATTGTTCTTGCGGTGTTCATTCACCCAAACCCTAACCCTAACCCTAGCCCTAGCCCTAACCCTAACCCTAACCCTAACCCTAACCCTAACCCTAACCCTAACCCTAACCCTAACACTAACACTAAGACTAACACTAACCCTTATCTTGGATTGTTCTTGCGGTGTTCATTCATCCTAACGCTAACGCTAACCCTAACCCTAACCCTAAGCCTAACCCAACCCAACCCTAACCCAACCCAACCCTAACCCTAACCCTAACCCTAACCCTAACCCTAACTCTAACCCTAATCTTGGATTGTTCTTGCGGTGTTCATTCACCCTAACCCTAACCCTAACCCTAACCCTAACCCTAACCCTAACTCTAACCCTAATCTTGGATTGTTCTTGCGGTGTTCATTCACCCTAAGCCTAACCCTAACCCTAACCCTAATCTTGGATTGTTCTTGCGGTGTTCATTCACCCTAACCCTAACCCTAACCCTAACCCTAACCCTAACCCTAACCCTAACCCTAACCCTAATCTTGGATTGTTCTTGCGGTGTTCATTCACCCTAACCCTAACCCTAACACTAACCCTAACCCTAACCCTAACCCTAGCCCTAGCCCTAGCCCTAGCCCTCGCCCTAGCCCTAACCCTAACCCTAACACTAACACTAACACTAACACTAACACTAACACTAACACTAACCCTTATCTTGGATTGTTCTTGCGGTGTTCATTCATCCTAACGCTAACCCTAACCCTAACCCTAACCCAAACCCTAATCCTAATCTTGGATTGTTCTTGCGGTGTTCATTCACCCAAACCCTAACCCTAACCCTAGCCCTAGCCCTAACCCTAACCCTAACCCTAACCCTAACCCTAACCCTAACACTAACACTAACACTAACACTAAGACTAACACTAACCTTATCTTGGATTGCTCTTGCGGTGTTCATTCATCCTAACGCTAACCCTAACCCTAACCCTAACCCTAACCCAACCAAACCCTAACCCAACCCTAACCCTAACCCTAACCCTAACCCTAACCCTAACCCTAACCCTAACCCTAACCCTAACCCTAACCCTAACCCTAACCCTAACCCTAATCTTGGATTGTTCTTGCGGTGTTCATTCACCCTAACCCTAACCCTAATCCTAATCTTGGATTGTTCTTGCGGTGTTCATACACCCTAACCCTAACCCTAACCCTAACACTAACACTAACACTAACACTAACCCTTATCTTGGATTGTTCTTGCGGTGTTCATTCATCTTAACCCTAACCCTAACCCTAACCCTAACCCTAACCCTAACCCTAACGCTAACCCTAATCTTGGATTGTTCTTGCGGTGTTCATTCACCCTAACCCCAACCCTAACCCTAACCCTAACCCTAACCCTAACCCTAACCCTAACCCTAACCCTAACACTAACACTAACACTAACACTAACACTAACCCTTCTCTTGGATTGTTCTTGCGGTGTTCATTCATCCTAACGCTAACCCTAACCCTAACCCAAACCCTAATCCTAATCTTGGATTGTTCTTGCGGTGTTCATTCACCCAAACCCTAACCCTAACCCTAGCCCTAGCCCTAACCCTAACCCTAACCCTAACCCTAACCCTAACCCTAACACTAACACTAACACTAAGACTAACACTAACCCTTATCTTGGATTGTTCTTGCGGTGTTCATTCATCCTAACGCTAACCCTAACCCTAACCCTAACCCAACCCAACCCTAACCCAACCCAACCCTAACCCTAACCCTAACCCTAACCCTAACCCTAACCCTAACCCTAACCCTAACCCTGACCCTAACCCTAATCTTGGATTGTTCTTGCGGTGTTCATTCACCCTAACCCTAACCCTAATCCTAATCTTGGAATGTTCTTGCGGTGTTCATTCATCTTAACCCTAACCCTAACCCTAACCCTAACCCTAACCCTAACCCTAACCCTAACCCTAATCTTGGATTGTTCTTGCGGTGTTCATTCACCCTAACCCCAACCCTAACCCTAACCCTAACCCTAACCCTAACCCTAACCCTAACCCTAACCCTAACCCTAACCTTAACCCTAACCCTAACCCTAACCCTAACCCTAACCCTAACCCTAACCCTAATCTTGGATTGTTCTTGCGGTGTTCATTCACCCTAACCCTAACCCTAACACTAACCCTAACACTAACACTAACACTAACACGAACCCTTATCTTGGATTGTTCTTGCGGTGTTCATTCACCCTAACCCTAATCCTAACCCTAACCCTAACCCTAACCCTAACCCTAACCCTAACCCTAACACTAACACTAACACTAACACTAACACTAACCCTTATCTTGGATTGTTCTTGCGGTGTTCATTCATCCTAACCCTAACCCTAACCCTACGCCTACCGCTAACCCTAACCCTAACCCGAACACTAACCCGAACCCTAACCCTAACCCTAACCCTAACCCTAACACTAACACTAACACTAAGACTAACACTAACCTTATCTTGGATTGCTCTTGCGGTGTTCATTCATCCTAACGCTAACCCTAACCCTAACCCTAACCCTAACCCAACCCAACCCTAACCCAACCCAACCCTAACCCTAACCCTAACCCTAACCCTAACCCTAACCCTAACCCTAACCCTAACCCTAACCCTAACCCTAACCCTAATCTTGGATTGTTCTTGCGGTGTTCATTCACCCTAACCCTAACCCTAATCCTAATCTTGGATTGTTCTTGCGGTGTTCATACACCCTAACCCTAACCCTAACCCTAACACTAACACTAACACTAACACTAACACTAACACTAACCCTTATCTTGGATTGTTCTTGCGGTGTTCATTCATCTTAACCCTAACCCTAACCCTAACCCTAACCCTAACCCTAACGCTAACCCTAATCTTGGATTGTTCTTGCGGTGTTCATTCACCCTAACCCCAACCCTAACCCTAACCCTAACCCTAACCCTAACCCTAACCCTAACACTAACACTAACACTAACACTAACACTAACCCTTATCGTGGATTGGTCTTGCGGTGTTCATTCATCCTAACGCTAACCCTAACCCTAACCCAAACCCTAATCCTAATCTTGGATTGTTCTTGCGGTGTTCATTCACCCAAACCCTAACCCTAACCCTAGCCCTAGCCCTAACCCTAACCCTAACCCTAACCCTAACCCTAACCCTAACCCTAACCCTAACACTAACACTAACACTAAGACTAACACTAACCCTTATCTTGGATTGTTCTTGCGGTGTTCATTCATCCTAACGCTAACCCTAACCCTAACCCTAACCCAACCCAACCCTAACCCAACCCAACCCTAACCCTAACCCTAACCCTAACCCTGACCCTAACCCTAATCTTGGATTGTTCTTGCGGTGTTCATTCACCCTAACCCTAACCCTAATCCTAATCTTGGAATGTTCTTGCGGTGTTCATTCATCTTAACCCTAACCCTAACCCTAACCCTAACCCTAACCCTAACCCTAACCCTAATCTTGGATTGTTCTTGCGGTGTTCATTCACCCTAACCCCAACCCTAACCCTAACCCTAACCCTAACCCTAACCCTAACCCTAACCCTAACCCTAACCCTAACCTTAACCCTAACCCTAACCCTAACCCTAACCCTAACCCTAACCCTAATCTTGGATTGTTCTTGCGGTGTTCATTCACCCTAACCCTAACCCTAACACTAACCCTAACACTAACACTAACACTAACACGAACCCTTATCTTGGATTGTTCTTGCGGTGTTCATTCACCCTAACCCTAATCCTAACCCTAACCCTAACCCTAACCCTAACCCTAACCCTAACACTAACACTAACACTAACACTAACACTAACCCTTATCTTGGATTGTTCTTGCGGTGTTCATTCATCCTAACCCTAACCCTAACCCTACGCCTACCGCTAACCCTAACCCTAACCCGAACACTAACCCGAACCCGAACCCTAACCCTAACATAACACTAACACTAACACTAACACTAACACTAACACTAACCCTTATCTTGGATTGTTCTTGCGGTGTTCATTCACCCTAACCCTAACCCTAACCCTAACCCTAAGCTTGGATTGTTCTTGCGGTGTTCATTCACCCTAACCCTAACCCTAACCCTAACCCTACGCCTACCCCTAACCCTAACCCTAACCCGAACACTAACCCGAACCCGAACACTAACCCTAACCCTAACCCTAACATAACACTAACACTAACACTAACACTAACACTAACACTAACACTAACCCTTATCTTGGATTGTTCTTGCGGTGTTCATTCAGCCTAACACTAACCCTAACCCTAACACTAACCCTAAGCTTGGATTGTTCTTGCGGTGTTCATTCACCCTAACCCTAACCCTAACCCTAACCCTAACCCTAACCCTAACATAACACTAACACTGACACTGACACTAACACTAACACTAACACTAACACTAACCCTTATCTTGGATTATTCTTGCAGTGTTCATTCACCCTAACCCTAACCCTAACCCTAACCCTAACCCTAACCCTAACTCTAACCCTAATCTTGGATTGTTCTTGCGGTGTTCATTCACCCTAACCCTAACCCTAACCCTAACCCTAAGCTTGGATTGTTCTTGCCGTGTTCATTCACCCTAACCCTAACCCTAACCCTAACCCTAACCCTACGCCTACCCCTAACCCTAACCCTAACCCGAACACTAACCCGAACCCGAACACTAACCCTAACCCTAGCCCTAACCCTAACATAACACTAACACTAACACTAACACTAACCCTTATCTTGGATTGTTCTTGCGGTGTTCATTCACCCTAACCCTAACCCTAACACTAACCCTTATCTTAGATTGTTCTTGCGGTGTTCATTCACCCTAACCCTAACCCTAACCCTAACCCTAACACTAACCATTATCTTGGATTGTTCTTGTGGTGTTCATTCATCCTAACCCTAACCCTAACCCTAACACTAACCCGAAGCTTGGATTGTTCTTGCGGTGTTCATTCACCCTAACCCTAACCCTAACCCTAACCCTAACCCTAACCCTAACATAACACTAACACTAACACTAACACTAACACTAACACTAACACTAACCCTTATCTTGGATTGTTCTTGCAGTGTTCATTCACCCTAACCCTAACCCTAACCCTAACCCTAACTCTAACCCTAATCTTGGATTGTTCTTGCGGTGTTCATTCATCCTAACCCTAACCCTAACACTAACCCTAAGCTTGGATTGTTCTTGCGGTGTTCATTCACCCTAACCCTAACCCTAACCCTACGCCTACCCCTAACCCTAACCCTAACCCGAACACTAACCCGAACCCGAACCCTAACCCTAACCCTAACCCTAACCCTAACATAACACTAACACTAACACTAACCCTTATCTTGGATTGTTCTTGCGGTGTTCATTCACCCTAACCCTAACCCTAACACTAACCCTTATCTTAGATTGTTCTTGCGGTGTTCATTCACCCTAACCCTAACCCTAACCCTAACACTAACTGTCAGAGCCACCCGTCTGGTCCCAGCTCACAAGAGACCCAATTCCAATCCGGTTTATTTACAGAAAGTCTTTATTGAAGATCATGGTTGCGTTTACATTCCATCTTTGTGACTCTACGTCTGTACCGTTAGATCGCTGAAGTACCCTCTGAATCTGTCCCGCCTCGGCACCAATTTAAGAGGCTTGTGCTGGACCACCTCTTCCTCTCCTTCCTTTTCCGCAGGGTCTTTCTGCCCCCCTGGGTTCCCCCTCGCCGGGACTCGCCCGAGGCTGAATCCTCTGACGCCTCCGCCCCCCTCCTTCTCGCTTTGGGGCCGGGCTCCTCCCCAGGGCTCTCCTCACTTCCGCGCGCCTCTACATTTGAACTTGGCGCGCGTACGTTGCTTCTGACCTTTCTCTCGACCGCCACACTGCTCCCGGTGCTACTCTCCACCCCTTCCGGCCGAGCGTCCTGCTCTGATTTTCTCCCCCTGTCTCCTTCACGCTCTGCTCCCTCTGACACCCTGGTAACTCCACCCCCTTCACTCCGTTCCGGCTGAGAAGCTGGCTCCTGTGTCCTACTCCTATTGAGGCTTCTCCCTTCGCTCCCCTGTTCCTCCCTGCTTCCCCCTTGGTCCCCCTTTGGTCTGACCAGGGGGGCTCCCTTCTGGGAGTCTTTTGACTCACTGGACAAACTCATGGACGATCTTTGGTCATCGTCATCCTCCTCCTCATCTCTCTGGGATTCTTCCCCCTCGCTCTCTGTCTCCTCCCCCATCTGCTCTTCTCTCCCTGAAACCCTGACATCCATCCCCCCCTCGAAGCCCCCCCTTCCCCCCTCCCGCTCGTCGGGTGCAGGTCGTGGAAGCTGCGGCTCTTCTGGTGTGGATTCGGGATACAGGTCGTCTACTTCAATGTCCTCTGCTGGCAGTTCTGTGTATGTGTATTTGAACCCGGGTTCTTCACCCAACGCGGTCTCAGTCTCTTCACCCTTTGCTACTTCGTCTGGTGCTGCCCGCCAAGGACCCATCATCCACCTCTTACGCCATTCCTCCTCTGGTTGCTCCTCCCACCAATAAGGGGTTTCCGTGTCCACCCCCGAGCACGATCCCCTGGGCGGGCTTGAATCTGGTGTTCCCTCCTCGGCGGAAGAAAAGCCCCTGAACGTGGCATCTGACAATGTGGGCGTGAAAAGCCAGTCATCAAAGTACTCAGCTGGCATGGGTCTATGTGGGAAAAGTGCATGGAACTCATCTTTCAAAAGGGGTTCGTCTAACGCGTAGCCTGGCACCCAACTATTGGCAGTGGCTGGCGTGCCCTCCCTGGCGAGAAAGTATTCAACTCCCTCTTCCCCCCATCTCGAGTCCAGTATCTCTGTGACCTCGTTGAGTGGTTCGGCCCTAGGCGACCCCCCCCCCCTTGGGCGACTCTTTGCGCGGGTCTGGTACTGTTCCTGACTCTTGAAACCTGTGTGGGGCTTTGTAGGGAGTGAGCACCGACCTATGAAAGACCGGGTGCACTCTGGAGCCTTCTGGAAGGGCCAGGCGAAATGCTACAGGATTGATCCTAGCCTCAACCTGGTAGGGTCCTAGCTGCCTGTGTTCTAGCTTCTTCTTGGCTAACGATCTGGCTGGCATCGCTTGGGCCGCTAACCATACCCAATCCCCCACCTGGATGTCCTCTCCCTCCCTTCTGTGCTTGTCCGCCTGCACCTTATAGGCCTGTTTGGCCAGCTCCAAATGTCTCCGCAGCTCCTCGTGCACCTCTTGCAACTCTGCTGCGAACTGGTCGGCCTCTTGAGGCACCTCCCCTCCCGGTGCCATAAGTCTCGGAAAGGTTCTGGGATGACGGCCATTGTTCGCGAAGAACGGTGTCACCCCGGTCGATGCGTGCTTCGTGTTGTTGTAGGCAAACTCAGCCATCGGCAGGTAGTCCACCCACGCTGCGGGTCGCTGATTGGCGTAACACCTCAGGTACTGCTGCATGATCGCGTTGACCCTCTCTGCTTGGCCGTTGGTCTGCGGATGTCTCGCCGACGCTAGGTTGATCTTGACATGCAGGATACCCAGAAGCTTCTGCCAGAAGTTGGAAACAAATTGGTGCCCCCTGTCGGACAGGACGGACTGCGGTAGTCCATGCACTCTGAACACGTGGTCGATGAAGAGTTTGGCGGTCTGTTCTGCCGTCGCCACCTTGGCACAAGGAATGAAGTGCGCCATCTTGGTGAACAAGTCCACAACCACCAGTACCGCCGTCTTGCCCCTGGAGCTGGGTAGGTCAGTAACAAAGTCCAGTGCTACCCTCTCCCACGGCTGCTGTGGCGTTTCCAGCGGTTCCAACAATCCCGCCGGCTTCTGGTGTACTGGTTTGGACCTCTGACAGGTGTCACACCTGGCGACGTAATCCGCCACCTCTCCCCGCATCTGGGGCCACCAAAAGTCCCTGGCCACTAATTCTAGTGTCTTCTCCTTGCCGAAGTGGCCCGCACTGGGAGCGTCGTGCAATTGCTGCAGAACCTTTGCGCGCAGTTCGTCGTTAGGCACATAAAGGGCACCCTTGCGAGTTAAGAGTCCGTCCCACAACTGGAACTCATCGCCGCTTTGCGACCCGTTGCGTAGCTCCTCCATCTTGGACTGTGCAAATTGATCCGCTTGCAACGCGCGTCGCACTGCGTCCAGGTCGACTGTGATGGCAGCGCACGCCCACGCCTGCGGTGCGAAAATGTGCTTCGCTGCAATTGGTGTCGTCTCCTCCAGGTATTGCGGTTTCCTGGATAGTGCGTCTGCTATAACATTTGAGTCCCCCGGGATGTATTCTATTTTAAAGTCGAAATCCGCAAAGAATTCTGCCCAGCGCATGTGTCTTTGGGTCTGCAGCTTTGCCGTTCGCCAATACTCTAAGTTCTTGTGATCCGTGCGGACCTGCACTGTGTGCTTGGCTCCTATGAGGAAGTGCCGCCACGCTTTGAAAGCTGCATGAATGGCCAACAGCTCCCTGTCCCATATGGTGTAGTTCCGCTCCGTCTTGCTGAGCTTCCGGGAGTAGAAGGCGCCCGGCCTCCAATTGCCTTGCGGATCCTCCTGCAGAAGGACGGCTCCCACCGCTCTGTCTGACGCGTCGGTTTCCACCCTCATGGGCCTGCCGGGATTCACGTGTAGTAGCTGCTCCTCGGAGGCGAAGAGGCTTTTAAGCTTCCGAAATGAGCGCTCTGCCTGTTCCGTCCAAGCGAACTTCTTCTTCTTGGAACTGAGGGTGTCCGTGATTGCTGCCGTCTCCTTTGCAAAACCTCTGATGAATTTGCGATAAAAATTGGCAAATCCGATGAATCTCTGGACCTCATTCCGATTGCGTGGGCTTTTCCAGTCCAACACCGCTTGGACCTTGACTCTGTCCATAGCCAGCCCTTCGTCGGACAGCTTGTAGCCAAGGAAGTCCACCTCCGTCACATCAAACTGGCATTTCTCCAACTTGGCGTACAGCCTGTGCTCCTTCAACCTCTGTAGGACTTCCTTTACAATCTTCTCGTGAGCTTCCGGCGATTCCGAGAAGATCAGGATGTCGTCGAGAAAACATACACACTTCTTGTAGAGGAGTCCCGCCAACACGTGATGCATAAAGGCTTGGAAAACGTGGCTGCCATTTTGGAGACCGAACGGCATAACTCTGTATTCATACGTGCCTAGAGGCGTGAACATGGCAGTCTTCCACTCATCGCCCTTCCGGATGCGGATGAGATTGTACGCTCCACGCAAATCCAACTTGGTGAAGATCTTACCCTTCCTAACGGTCGCTAGGAGGTCGTCAATCCTGGGCATGGGGAAGGCCTTGGGCTTAGTCAGCCTGTTGATGAACCGGTAGTCCACAACCAGTCTTTTTTGGGGCGTGTCCTTCTTCTTCACAAAGAAAACAGGACTGCCTCCCACTGCTTTGGATTCCCGGATGAACCCACGCTGCAGATTATGCTCTATGAAGTCCCTGAGCTCTTGCATCTCGTCCTCAGACATGGAATACAGCTTTGCAGTTGGCAGCTGCGCCCCCGGCACCAGGTCGATCGCACAGTCATAAGGCCTGTGAGGCGGCAACTGGTCAGCTTCTTTCTCGCAGAAAACCTCCAAGAATCCTTTGTACTTGTGAGGCACTGCCTGCACCATGCCCAGTTGCAGCTGCTGCTTGGCCCCCTCCTCCTGATTGGTTTGGATGCAATGCTGAGCACAATACGATGAGCAGAAGGTGATTCGCCGCTGGTACCATGCTACAGCGGGACTATGCCTCTCCAGCCAACTCATGCCCAACACAATGGGCGTGTCTGACAGGTGGGTGACATTGAAGCTAATGACTTCTCGATGATTTCCAATTTGCATCACCATGGGAGGCGTCTGCTGCACAACTTGCCCTCCCAGCAATTTTCTGCCGTCCACTGTGACCACATTCAGAGGCGTCGTTGCAGGCAGGAGTGCTATGCTATGCTGCTTGACAAATTGTATTCCCACAAAATCCGCATTGCTTCCCGAATCGATCGTGATGGGAACCTCCAGGGATTGTCCATTTGGCAGCTGAAGGGTTGCAGTGAGTTGCACTGCTGGCTTGGGTGGTAAAGGGTCTGTGCGTTGCAAGGATGCTGGGGACTGTTCTACAGATCCGCCTGGCTGAGCCCCAGTAGCTCCGCTTACAGCCAGGCACTGTCGTTTCCCTGAGGCTGCTCTCTGTGCACCACTTCCGCTGCCACTGTTGCTAGAGCTGCAGTGTGCTTTTGGAGCCTCTGGGGGCACTCCTTGGCCATATGCTGTGCACTGTCACAGATGTAACATTTACTGGTCCCTCTAGGAGGCTTCGCCTTCACTGCACCGGAAACAGGGGCTCCGGATGGTGTCTGAGCCCTAGCACCACCAATTTCCATCGGCTCTTCTCCTTGCCTCCCCAAGGGCGAAGGGTGCGTCCTGCTGAAGTCCCTGGGGACAAAAGGGGGGGTTCTCGCTGGTGCACGCGCCTGGGGTCCCTCCCCCTCGTGCCACGGACGCCCCTCATGTCGTATTCCAATAGCCAAAGCCCGTTGCACTAGGTCTTCTAGGGTTTGGGGTCTATCTCCCCTGGCGATCTCATCCTTGACGGGGGGGCTAAGACCTTCCCAGAAAAGATCTCTGGCGGGTTTACTATCCTTCTCCCAGCCCAATGCAGTCAGTAATGCAAAGAATTTAGAATGATATTGGCGTACAGTGGCTTTGCCTTGCCGCAGTCCGTGCATCTGCTTGCGAGCAATATCCACATCCACAGAGGACTGGAAACAAGCATCCATCGCTTTAATAAACTCATCAGAATCGCGGCGGGCAGGGCCATCTTCGCGCCACAAATTGCGCAGCCAAGTCCTGGCCTCCCCATGCAGATGCGAAATTATGAACCCCACTCTCTCCTCCTCATCTTTAAAATCATGACGGAGCAAATGCAGTGCATACACGACGTCTGCCCTGAAGTTAGGGTAGTCTTCTAGGTTGCCATTAAAGTGCGTAACTAGGGCGCCCCCCCGCCGTCCAAGTGCCACGCCCTCCGATCTGGACCCCGGAACCCCTGCCCTGCTTGCCTGCTCCCACCTCGTTCGCAGGTCCTGGCAAGTCTTGTCCAGTTCGTCATTCTTCTTCTGCGATGCAATGACTGCAGCTGTGAGTTCGGTAACCTGATTCCTCAGCGTAAGCAGCTGTTCCTCCGCGCTCATGGCTGCTCCCGTTGGTGAGCTTTGCAAAAAAAAAATTTTGCGTTCTGGAGAGGGTACTTACTGTCAGAGCCACCCGTCTGGTCCCAGCTCACAAGAGACCCAATTCCAATCCGGTTTATTTACAGAAAGTCTTTATTGAAGATCATGGTTGCGTTTACATTCCATCTTTGTGACTCTACGTCTGTACCGTTAGATCGCTGAAGTACCCTCTGAATCTGTCCCGCCTCGGCACCAATTTAAGAGGCTTGTGCTGGACCACCTCTTCCTCTCCTTCCTTTTCCGCAGGGTCTTTCTGCCCCCCTGGGTTCCCCCTCGCCGGGACTCGCCCGAGGCTGAATCCTCTGACGCCTCCGCACCCCTCCTTCTCGCTTTGGGGCCGGGCTCCTCCCCAGGGCTCTCCTCACTTCCGCGCACCTCTACATTTGAACTTGGCGCGCGTACGTTGCTTCTGACCTTTCTCTCGACCGCCACACTGCTCCCGGTGCTACTCTCCACCCCTTCCGGCTGAGCGTCCTGCTCCGATTTTCTCCCCCTGTCTCCTTCACGCTCTGCTCCCTCTGACACCCTGGTAACTCCACCCCCTTCACTCCGTTCCGGCTGAGAAGCTGGCTCCTGTGTCCTACTCCTACTGAGGCTTCTCCCTTCGCTCCCCTGTTCCTCCCTGCTTCCCCCTTGGTCCCCCTTTGGTCTGACCAGGGGGGCTCCCTTCTGGGAGTCTTCTGACTCACTGGACAAACTCATGGACGATCTTTGGTCATCGTCATCCTCCTCCTCATCTCTCTGGGATTCTTCCCCCTCGCTCTCTGTCTCCTACCCCATCAGCTCTTCTCTCCCTGAAACCCTGACACTAACCCTTATCTTGGATTGTTCTTGCGGTGTTCATTCATCCTAACCCTAACCCTAACCCTAACACTAACCCTAAGCTTGGATTGTTCTTGCGGTGTTCATTCACCCTAACCCTAACCCTAACCCTAACCCTAACATAATACTAACACTAACACTAACACTAACCCTTATCTTGGATTGTTCTTGCAGTGTTCATTCACCCTAACCCTAACCCTAACCCTAACCCTAACCCTAACCCTAACCCTAACTCTAACCCTAATCTTGGATTGTTCTTGCGGTGTTCATTCACCCTAACCCTAACCCTAACCCTAAGCTTGGATTGTTCTTGCGGTGTTCATTCACCCTAACCCTAACCCTAACCCTACGCCTACCCCTAACCCTAACCCTAACCCGAACACTAACCCGAACCCGAACACTAACCCTAACCCTAACCCTAACCCTAACATAACACTAACACTAACACTAACACTAACACTAACACTAACACTAACACTAACCCTTATCTTGGATTGTTCTTGCGGTGTTCATTCACCCTAACCCTAACCCTAACACTAACCCTTATCTTAGATTGTTCTTGCGGTGTTCATTCACCCTAACCCTAACCCTAACCCTAACCCTAACACTAACACTAACCATTATCTTGGATTGTTCTTGCGGTGTTCATTCATCCTAACCCTAACACTAACCCGAAGCT
>NW_028113120.1:187500-190000 GCF_964234715.1 Podarcis melisellensis | reverse complement strand
TCCTAATCTTGGATTGTTCTTGCGGTGTTCATACACCCTAACCCTAACCCTAACCCTAACCCTAACCCTAACCCTAACACTAACACTAACACTAACACTAACACTAACACTAACCCTTATCTTGGATTGTTCTTGCGGTGTTCATTCATCTTAACCCTAACCCTAACCCTAACCCTAACCCTAACGCTAACCCTAATCTTGGATTGTTCTTGCGGTGTTCATTCACCCTAACCCCAACCCTAACCCTAACCCTAACCCTAACCTTAACCCTAACCCTAACCCTAACCCTAACCCTAATCTTGGATTGTTCTTGCGGTGTTCATTCACCCTAACCCTAACCCTAACACTAACCCTAACACTAACACTAACACTAACACTAACCCTTATCTTGGATTGTTCTTGCGGTGTTCATTCACCCTAACCCTAATCCTAACCCTAACCCTAACCCTAACCCTAACCCTAACCCTAACCCTAACCCTAACACTAACACTAATACTAACACTAACACTAACACTAACCCTTATCTTGGATTCTTCTTCGGTGTTCATTCATCCTAACCCTAACCCTAACCCTACGCCTACCCCTAACCCTAACCCTAACCCTAACACTAACCCGAAGCTTGGATTGTTCTTGCGGTGTTCATTCACCATAACCCTAACCCTAACCCTAACCCTAACCCTAACCCTAACCCTAACACTAACACTAACCCTTATCTTGGATTGTTCTTGCAGTGTTCATTCACCCTAACCCTAACCCTAACCCTAACCCTAACTCTAACCCTAATCTTGGATTGTTCTTGCGGTTTTCATTCACCCTAACCCTAACCCTAACCCTAACCCTAACCCTAACCCTAACTCTAACCCTAATCTTGGATTGTTCTTGCGGTGTTCATTCACCCTAAGCCTAACCCTAACCCTAACCCTAACCCTAATCTTGGATTGTTCTTGCGGTGTTCATTCACCCTAACCCTAACCCTAACCCTAACCCTAACCCTAACCCTAACCCTAATCTTGGATTGTTCTTGCGGTGTTCATTCACCCTAACCCTAACCCTAACACTAACCCTAATCCTAACCCTAACCCTAACCCTAGCCCTAGCCCTAGCCCTAGCCCTAGCCCTCGCCCTCGCCCTAGCCCTAACCCTAACCCTAACACTAACACTAACACTAACACTGACACTAACCCTTATCTTGGATTGTTCTTGCGGTGTTCATTCATCCTAACGCTAACCCTAACCCTAACCCAAACCCTAATCCTAATCTTGGATTGTTCTTGCGGTGTTCATTCACCCAAACCCTAACCCTAACCCTAGCCCTAACCCTAACCCTAACCCTAACCCTAACCCTAACCCTAACCCTAACCCTAACACTAACACTAACACTAACACTAAGACTAACACTAACCCTTATCTTGGATTGTTCTTGCGGTGTTCATTCATCCTAACGCTAACGCTAACCCTAACCCTAACCCTAACCCAACCCAACCCTAACCCAACCCAACCCTAACCCTAACCCTAACCCTAACCCTAACCCTAACCCTAACCCTAACCCTAACTCTAACCCTAATCTTGGATTGTTCTTGCGGTGTTCATTCACCCTAACCCTAACCCTAACCCTAACCATAACCCTAACCCTAACTCTAACCCTAATCTTGGATTGTTCTTGCGGTGTTCATTCACCCTAAGCCTAACCCTAACCCTAACCCTAATCTTGGATTGTTCTTGCGGTGTTCATTCACCCTAACCCTAACCCTAACCCTAACCCTAACCCTAACCCTAACCCTAACCCTAACCCTAACCCTAACCCTAATCTTGGATTGTTCTTGCGGTGTTCATTCACCCTAACCCTAACCCTAACACTAACCCTAACCCTAACCCTAACCCTAGCCCTAGCCCTAGCCCTAGCCCTCGCCCTAACCCTAACCCTAACCCTAACCCTAACCCTAACACTAACACTAACACTAACACTAACACTAACACTAACCCTTATCTTGGATTGTTCTTGCGGTGTTCATTCATCCTAACGCTAACCCTAACCCTAACCCAAACCCTAATCCTAATCTTGGATTGTTCTTGCGGTGTTCATTCACCCTAACCCTAACCCTAGCCCTAGCCCTAACCCTAACCCTAACCCTAACCCTAACACTAACACTAACACTAAGACTAACACTAACCCTTATCTTGGATTGCTCTTGCGGTGTTCATTCATCCTAACGCTAACCCTAACCCTAACCCTAACCCTAACCCAACCCAACCCTAACCCAACCCAACCCTAACCCTAACCCTAACCCTAACCCTAACCCTAACCCTAACCCTAACCCTAACCCTAACCCTAACCCTAACCCTAATCTTGGATTGTTCTTGCGGTGTTCATTCACCCTAACCCTAACCCTAATCCTAATCTTGGATTGTTCTTGCGGTGTTCATACACCCTAACCCTAACCCTAACCCTAACCCTAACACTAACACTAACACTAACACTAACCCTTATCTTGGATTGTTC
>NW_028113120.1:172500-182500 GCF_964234715.1 Podarcis melisellensis | reverse complement strand
CCCTAACCCTAACACTAACCCTTATCTTAGATTGTTCTTGCGGTGTTCATTCACCCTAACCCTAACCCTAACCCTAACACTAACCATTATCTTGGATTGTTCTTGCGGTGTTCATTCATCCTAACCCTAACACTAACCCTAACACTAACCCGAAGCTTGGGTTGTTCTTGCGGTGTTCATTCACCCTAACCCTAACCCTAACCCTAACCCTAACATAACACTAACACTAACACTAACACTAACCCTTATCTTGGATTGTTCTTGCAGTGTTCATTCACCCTAACCATAACCCTAACCCTAACCCTAACTCTAACCCTAATCTTGGATTGTTCTTGCGGTGTTCATTCACCCTAACCCTAACCCTAACCCTAACCCTAACCCTAACCCTAACCCTAATCTTGGATTGTTCTTGCGGTGTTCATTCAGCCTAACCCTAACCCTAACCCTAACCCTAACCCTAACCCTAGCCCTAGCCCTAGCCCTAGCCCTAGCCCTAGCCCTAGCCCTAGCCCTAGCCCTAGCCTTAGCCCTAGCCCTAGCCCTAACACTAACCCTAACACTAACACTAACACTAACCCTTATCTTGGATTGTTCTTGCGGTGTTCATTCATCCTAATGCTAACGCTAACCCTAACCCTAACCCTAACCCTAACCCTAATACTAACACTAACACTAACACTAACCCTTATCTTGGATTGTTCTTGCGGTGTTCATTCATCCTAACCCTAACCCTAATCCTAACCCTAACCCTAACCCTAACCCTAACCCTAACCCTAACCCTAACCCTAACCCTAAGCTTCGATTGTTCTTGCGGTGTTCATTCACCCTAACCCTAACCCTAACCCTAACCCTAACCCTAACCCTAAAACATAACACTAACACTAACCCTTATCTTGGATTGTTCTTGCGGTGTTCATTCACCCTAACCCGAACCCGAACCCTAACCCTAACCCTAACCCTAACCCTAACCCTAACCCTAACCCTAACCCTAACCCTAACCCTAACCCTAATCTTGGATTGTTCTTGCGGTGTTCATTGACCCTAACCCTAACCCTAACCCTAACACTAACCCTAACCCTAATCTTGGATTGTTCTTGCGGTGTTCATTCACCCTAACCCTAACCCTAACCCTAACCCTAACCCTAACCCTAACCCTAACACTAACCCTAACCCTAACCCTAACCCTAACCCTAACCCTAACCCTAACCCTAGCCCTAGCCCTAGCCCTAGCCCTAGCCCTCGCCCTACCCCTAGCCCTAACCCTAACCCTAACCCTAACATTAACACTAACACTAACCCTTATCTTGGATTGTTCTTGCGGTGTTCATTCATCCTAACGCTAACCCTAACCCTAACCCTAACCCTAACCCTAACCCTAATCCTAATCTTGGATTGTTCTTGCGGTGTTCATTCACCCAAACCCTAACCCTAACCCTAGCCCTAACCCTAACCCTAACCCTAACCCTAACCCTAACCCTAACACTAACACTAACACTAACACTAAGACTAACAGTAACCCTTATCTTGGATTGGTCTTGCGGTGTTCATTCATCCTAACGCTAACCCTAACCCTAACCCTAACCCTAATCCTAATCTTGGATTGTTCTTGCGGTGTTCATTCACCCAAACCCTAACCCTAACCCCAGCCCTAGCCCTAACCCTAACCCTAACCCTAACCCTAACCCTAACCCTAACCCTAACACTTACACTAACACTAAGACTAACACTAACCCTTATCTTGGATTGTTCTTGCGGTTTTCATTCATCCTAACGCTATCCCTAATCCTAACCCTAACCCTAACCCAACCCAACCCTAACCCAACCCAACCCAACCCTAACCCTAACCCTAACCCTAACCCTAACCCTAACCCTAACCCAAACCCTAACCCTGACCCTAACCCTAATCTTGGATTGTTCTTGCGGTGTTCTTTCACCGTAACCCTAACCCTAACCCTAACCCTAATCCTAATCTTGGATTGTTCTTGCGGTGTTCAATCACCCTAACCCTAACCCTAACCCTAAGCCTAACACTAACACTAACCCTCATCTTGGATTGTTCTTGCGGTGTTCATTCACCCTAACCCTAACCCTAACCCTAACCCTAACCCAAACACTAACACTAACACTAACACTAACACTAACCCTTATCTTGGATTGTTCTTGCGGTGTTCATTCATCCTAACCCTAACCCTAACCCTAACCCTAACCCTAACCCTAACAATAACACTAACACTAACACGAACCCTTATCTTGGATTGTTCTTGCGGTGTTCATTCACCCTAACCCTAACCCTAATCCTAACCCTAACCCTAACACTAACACTAACACTAACACTAACCCTTATCTTGGATTGTTCTTGCGGTGTTCATTCATCCTAACCCTAACCCTAACCCTACGCCTACCGCTAACCCTAACCCTAACCCGAACACTAACCCGAACACTAACCCGAACCCTAACCCTAACCCTAACATAACACTAACACTAACACTAACACTAACACTAACACTAACACTAACACTAACACTAACACTAACACTAAACCTTATCTTGGATTGTTCTTGCGGTGTTCATTCACCCTAACCCTAACCCTAACCCTAACCCTAAGCTTGGATTGTTCTTGCGGTGTTCATTCACCCTAACCCTAACCCTAACCCTAACCCTACGCCTACCCCTAACCCTAACCCTAACCCGAACACTAACCCGAACCCGAACACTAACCCTAACCCTAACCCTAACATAACACTAACACTAACACTAACACTAACCCTTATCTTGGATTGTTCTTGCGGTGTTCATTCAGCCTAACCCTAACCCTAACCCTAACACTAACCCTAAGCTTGGATTGTTCTTGCGGTGTTCATTCACCCTAACCCTAACCCTAACCCTAACCCTAACCCTAACCCTAACCCTAACCCTAACCCTAACATAACACTAACACTAACACTAACACTAAAACACTAACACTAACCCTTATCTTGGATTGTTCTTGCAGTGTTCATTCACCCTAACCCTAACCCTAACCCTAACCCTAACCCTAACCCTAACTCTAACCCTAATCTTGGATTGTTCTTGCGGTGTTCATTCACCCTAACCCTAACCCTAACCCTAACCCTAAGCTTGGATTGTTCTTGCCGTGTTCATTCACCCTAACCCTAACCCTAACCCTAACCCTACGCCTACCCCTAACCCTAACCCGAACACTAACCCGAACCCGAACACTAACCCTAACCCTAGCCCTAACCCTAACATAACACTAACACTAACACTAACACTAACCCTTATCTTGGATTGTTCTTGCGGTGTTCATTCACCCTAACCCTAACCCTAACACTAACCCTTATCTTAGATTGTTCTTGCGGTGTTCATTCACCCTAACCCTAACCCTAACCCTAACCCTAACCCTAACACTAACCATTATCTTGGATTGTTCTTGCGGTGTTCATTCATCCTAACCCTAACCCTAACCCTAACACTAACCCGAAGCTTGGATTGTTCTTGCGGTGTTCATTCACCCTAACCCTAACCCTAACCCTAACCCTAACCCTAACATAACACTAACACTAACACTAACACTAACACTAACCCTTATCTTGGATTGTTCTTGCAGTGTTCATTCACCCTAACCCTAACCCTAACCCTAACTCTAACCGTAATCTTGGATTGTTCTTGCGGTGTTCATTCATCCTAACCCTAACCCTAACACTAACCCTAAGCTTGGATTGTTCTTGCGGTGTTCATTCACCCTAACCCTAACCCTAACCCTACGCCTACCCCTAACCCTAACCCTAACCCGAACACTAACCCGAACCCGAACCCGAACACTAACCCTAACCCTAACCCTAACCCTAACATAAATCTAACACTAACACTAACACTAACACTAACACTAACACTAACCCTTATCTTGGATTGTTCTTGCGGTGTTCATTCACCCTAACCCTAACCCTAACACTAACCCTTATCTTAGATTGTTCTTGCGGTGTTCATTCACCCTAACCCTAACCCTAACCCTAACCCTAACACTAACTGTCAGAGCCACCCGTCTGGTCCCAGCTCACAAGAGACCCAATTCCAATCCGGTTTATTTACAGAAAGTCTTTATTGAAGATCATGGTTGCGTTTACATTCCATCTTTGTGACTCTACGTCTGTACCGTTAGATCGCTGAAGTACCCTCTGAATCTGTCCCGCCTCGGCACCAATTTAAGAGGCTTGTGCTGGACCACCTCTTCCTCTCCTTCCTTTTCCGCAGGGTCTTTCTGCCCCCCTGGGTTCCCCCTCGCCGGGACTCGCCCGAGGCTGAATCCTCTGACGCCTCCGCCCCCCTCCTTCTCGCTTTGGGGCCGGGCTCCTCCCCAGGGCTCTCCTCACTTCCGCGCGCCTCTACATTTGAACTTGGCGCGCGTACGTTGCTTCTGACCTTTCTCTCGACCGCCACACTGCTCCCGGTGCTACTCTCCACCCCTTCCGGCTGAGCGTCCTGCTCCGATTTCCTCCCCCTGTCTCCTTCACACTCTGCTCCCTCTGACACCCTGGTAACTCCACCCCCTTCACTCCGTTCCGGCTGAGAAGCTGGCTCCTGTGTCCTACTCCTACTGAGGCTTCTCCCTTCGCTCCCCTGTTCCTCCCTGCTTCCCCCTTGGTCCCCCTTTGGTCTGACCAGGGGGGCTCCCTTCTGGGAGTCTTTTGACTCACTGGACAAACTCATGGACGATCTTTGGTCATCGTCATCCTCCTCCTCATCTCTCTGGGATTCTTCCCCCTCGCTCTCTGTCTCCTCCCCCATCTGCTCTTCTCTCTCTGAAACCCTGACATCCATCCCCCCCTCGAAGCCCCCCCTTCCCCCTCCCGCTCGTCGGGTGCAGGTCGTGGAAGCTGCGGCTCTTCTGGTGTGGATTCGGGATACAGGTCGTCTACTTCAATGTCCTCTGCTGGCAGTTCTGTGTATGTGTATTCGAACCCGGGTTCTTCACCCAACGCGGTCTCAGTCTCTTCACCCTTTGCTACTTCGTCTGGTGCTGCCCGCCAAGGACCCATCATCCACCTCTTACGCCATTCCTCCTCTGGTTGCTCCTCCCACCAATAAGGGGTTTCCGTGTCCACCCCCGAGCACGATCCCCTGGGCGGGCTTGAATCTGGTGTTCCCTCCTCGGCGGAAGAAAAGCCCCTGAACGTGGCATCTGACAATGTGGGCGTGAAAAGCCAGTCATCAAAGTACTCAGCTGGCATGGGTCTATGTGGGAAAAGTGCATGGAACTCATCTTTCAAAAGGGGTTCGTCTAACGCGTAGCCTGGCACCCAACTATTGGCAGTGGCTGGCGTGCCCTCCCTGGCGAGAAAGTATTCAACTCCCTCTTCCCCCCATCTCGAGTCCAGTATCTCTGTGACCTCGTTGAGTGGTTCGGCCCTAGGCGACCCCCCCCCCCTCTTGGGCGACTCTTTGCGCGGGTCTGGTACTGTTCCTGACTCTTGAAACCTGTGTGGGGCTTTGTAGGGAGTGAGCACCGACCTATGAAAGACCGGGTGCACTCTGGAGCCTTCTGGAAGGGCCAGGCGAAATGCTACAGGATTGATCCTAGCCTCAACCTGGTAGGGTCCTAGCTGCCTGTGTTCTAGCTTCTTCTTGGCTAACGATCTGGCTGGCATCGCTTGGGCCGCTAACCATACCCAATCCCCCACCTGGATGTCCTCTCCCTCCCTTCTGTGCTTGTCCGCCTGCACCTTATAGGCCTGTTTGGCCAGCTCCAAATGTCTCCGCAGCTCCTCGTGCACCTCTTGCAACTCTGCTGCGAACTGGTCGGCCTCTTGAGGCACCTCCCCTCCCGGTGCCATAAGTCTCGGAAAGGTTCTGGGATGACGGCCATTGTTCGCGAAGAACGGTGTCACCCCGGTCGATGCGTGCTTCGTGTTGTTGTAGGCAAACTCAGCCATCGGCAGGTAGTCCACCCACGCTGCGGGTCGCTGATTGGCGTAACACCTCAGGTACTGCTGCATGATCGCGTTGACCCTCTCTGCTTGGCCGTTGGTCTGCGGATGTCTCGCCGACGCTAGGTTGATCTTGACATGCAGGATACCCAGAAGCTTCTGCCAGAAGTTGGAAACAAATTGGTGCCCCCTGTCGGACAGGACGGACTGCGGTAGTCCATGCACTCTGAACACGTGGTCGATGAAGAGTTTGGCGGTCTGTTCTGCCGTCGCCACCTTGGCACAAGGAATGAAGTGCGCCATCTTGGTGAACAAGTCCACAACCACCAGTACCGCCGTCTTGCCCCTGGAGCTGGGTAGGTCAGTAACAAAGTCCAGTGCTACCCTCTCCCACGGCTGCTGTGGCGTTTCCAGCGGTTCCAACAATCCCGCCGGCTTCTGGTGTACTGGTTTGGACCTCTGACAGGTGTCACACCTGGCGACGTAATCCGCCACCTCTCCCCGCATCTGGGGCCACCAAAAGTCCCTGGCCACTAATTCTAGTGTCTTCTCCTTGCCGAAGTGGCCCGCACTGGGAGCGTCGTGCAATTGCTGCAGAACCTTTGCGCGCAGTTCGTCGTTAGGCACATAAAGGGCACCCTTGCGAGTTAAGAGTCCGTCCCACAACTGGAACTCATCGCCGCTTTGCGACCCGTTGCGTAGCTCCTCCATCTTGGACTGTGCAAATTGATCCGCTTGCAACGCGCGTCGCACTGCGTCCAGGTCGACTGTGATGGCAGCGCACGCCCACGCCTGCGGTGCGAAAATGTGCTTCGCTGCAATTGGTGTCGTCTCCTCCAGGTATTGCGGTTTCCTGGATAGTGCGTCTGCTATAACATTTGAGTCCCCCGGGATGTATTCTATTTTAAAGTCGAAATCCGCAAAGAATTCTGCCCAGCGCATGTGTCTTTGGGTCTGCAGCTTTGCCGTTCGCCAATACTCTAAGTTCTTGTGATCCGTGCGGACCTGCACTGTGTGCTTGGCTCCTATGAGGAAGTGCCGCCACGCTTTGAAAGCTGCATGAATGGCCAACAGCTCCCTGTCCCATATGGTGTAGTTCCGCTCCGTCTTGCTGAGCTTCCGGGAGTAGAAGGCGCCCGGCCTCCAATTGCCTTGCGGATCCTCCTGCAGAAGGACGGCTCCCACCGCTCTGTCTGACGCGTCGGTTTCCACCCTCATGGGCCTGCCGGGATTCACGTGTAGTAGCTGCTCCTCGGAGGCGAAGAGGCTTTTAAGCTTCCGAAATGAGCGCTCTGCCTGTTCCGTCCAAGCGAACTTCTTCTTCTTGGAACTGAGGGTGTCCGTGATTGCTGCCGTCTCCTTTGCAAAACCTCTGATGAATTTGCGATAAAAATTGGCAAATCCGATGAATCTCTGGACCTCATTCCGATTGCGTGGGCTTTTCCAGTCCAACACCGCTTGGACCTTGACTCTGTCCATAGCCAGCCCTTCGTCGGACAGCTTGTAGCCAAGGAAGTCCACCTCCGTCACATCAAACTGGCATTTCTCCAACTTGGCGTACAGCCTGTGCTCCTTCAACCTCTGTAGGACTTCCTTTACAATCTTCTCGTGAGCTTCCGGCGATTCCGAGAAGATCAGGATGTCGTCGAGAAAACATACACACTTCTTGTAGAGGAGTCCCGCCAACACGTGATGCATAAAGGCTTGGAAAACGTGGCTGCCATTTTGGAGACCGAACGGCATAACTCTGTATTCATACGTGCCTAGAGGCGTGAACATGGCAGTCTTCCACTCATCGCCCTTCCGGATGCGGATGAGATTGTACGCTCCACGCAAATCCAACTTGGTGAAGATCTTACCCTTCCTAACGGTCGCTAGGAGGTCGTCAATCCTGGGCATGGGGAAGGCCTTGGGCTTAGTCAGCCTGTTGATGAACCGGTAGTCCACAACCAGTCTTTTTTGGGGCGTGTCCTTCTTCTTCACAAAGAAAACAGGACTGCCTCCCACTGCTTTGGATTCCCGGATGAACCCACGCTGCAGATTATGCTCTATGAAGTCCCTGAGCTCTTGCATCTCGTCCTCAGACATGGAATACAGCTTTGCAGTTGGCAGCTGCGCCCCCGGCACCAGGTCGATCGCACAGTCATAAGGCCTGTGAGGCGGCAACTGGTCAGCTTCTTTCTCGCAGAAAACCTCCAAGAATCCTTTGTACTTGTGAGGCACTGCCTGCACCATGCCCAGTTGCAGCTGCTGCTTGGCCCCCTCCTCCTGATTGGTTTGGATGCAATGCTGAGCACAATACGATGAGCAGAAGGTGATTCGCCGCTGGTACCACGCTACAGCGGGACTATGCCTCTCCAGCCAACTCATGCCCAACACAATGGGCGTGTCTGACAGGTGGGTGACATTGAAGCTAATGACTTCTCGATGATTTCCAATTTGCATCACCATGGGAGGCGTCTGCTGCACAACTTGCCCTCCCAGCAATTTTCTGCCGTCCACTGTGACCACATTCAGAGGCGTCGTTGCAGGCAGGAGTGCTATGCTATGCTGCTTGACAAATTGTATTCCCACAAAATCCGCATTGCTTCCCGAATCGATCGTGATGGGAACCTCCAGGGATTGTCCATTTGGCAGCTGAAGGGTTGCAGTGAGTTGCACTGCTGGCTTGGGTGGTAAAGGGTCTGTGCGTTGCAAGGATGCTGGGGACTGTTCTACAGATCCGCCTGGCTGAGCCCCAGTAGCTCCGCTTACAGCCAGGCACTGTCGTTTCCCTGAGGCTGCTCTCTGTGCACCACTTCCGCTGCCACTGTTGCTAGAGCTGCAGTGTGCTTTTGGAGCCTCTGGGGGCACTCCTTGGCCATATGCTGTGCACTGTCACAGATGTAACATTTACTGGTCCCTCTAGGAGGCTTCGCCTTCACTGCACCGGAAACAGGGGCTCCGGATGGTGTCTGAGCCCTAGCACCACCAATTTCCATCGGCTCTTCTCCTTGCCTCCCCAAGGGCGAAGGGTGCGTCCTGCTGAAGTCCCTGGGGACAAAAGGGGGGGTTCTCGCTGGTGCACGCGCCTGGGGTCCCTCCCCCTCGTGCCACGGACGCCCCTCATGTCGTATTCCAATAGCCAAAGCCCGTTGCACTAGGTCTTCTAGGGTTTGGGGTCTATCTCCCCTGGCGATCTCATCCTTGACGGGGGGGCTAAGACCTTCCCAGAAAAGATCTCTGGCGGGTTTACTATCCTTCTCCCAGCCCAATGCAGTCAGTAATGCAAAGAATTTAGAATGATATTGGCGTACAGTGGCTTTGCCTTGCCGCAGTCCGTGCATCTGCTTGCGAGCAATATCCACATCCACAGAGGACTGGAAACAAGCATCCATCGCTTTAATAAACTCATCAGAATCGCGGCGGGCAGGGCCATCTTCGCGCCACAAATTGCGCAGCCAAGTCCTGGCCTCCCCATGCAGATGCGAAATTATGAACCCCACTCTCTCCTCCTCATCTTTAAAATCATGACGGAGCAAATGCAGTGCATACACGACGTCTGCCCTGAAGTTAGGGTAGTCTTCTAGGTTGCCATTAAAGTGCGTAACTAGGGCGCCCCCCCGCCGTCCAAGTGCCACGCCCTCCGATCTGGACCCCGGAACCCCTGCCCTGCTTGCCTGCTCCCACCTCGTTCGCAGGTCCTGGCAAGTCTTGTCCAGTTCGTCATTCTTCTTCTGCGATGCAATGACTGCAGCTGTGAGTTCGGTAACCTGATTCCTCAGCGTAAGCAGCTGTTCCTCCGCGCTCATGGCTGCTCCCGTTGGTGAGCTTTGCAAAAAAAAATTTTTGCGTTCTGGAGAGGGTACTTACTGTCAGAGCCACCCGTCTGGTCCCAGCTCACAAGAGACCCAATTCCAATCCGGTTTATTTACAGAAAGTCTTTATTGAAGATCATGGTTGCGTTTACATTCCATCTTTGTGACTCTACGTCTGTACCGTTAGATCGCTGAAGTACCCTCTGAATCTGTCCCGCCTCGGCACCAATTTAAGAGGCTTGTGCTGGACCACCTCTTCCTCTCCTTCCTTTTCTGCAG
>NW_028113120.1:165000-167500 GCF_964234715.1 Podarcis melisellensis | reverse complement strand
TCACCCTAACCCTAACCCTAACCCTAACCCTAACATAACACTAACACTAACACTAACACTAACACTAACCCTTATCTTGGATTGTTCTTGCAGTGTTCATTCACCCTAACCCTAACCCTAACCCTAACCCTAACCCTAACTCTAACCCTAATCTTGGATTGTTCTTGCGGTGTTCATTCACCCTAACCCTAACCCTAACCCTAACCCTAACCCTAACCCTAATCTTGGATTGTTCTTGCGGTGTTCATTCACCCTAACCCTAACCCTAACCCTAACCCTAACCCTAACCCTAACCCTAACCCTAGCCCTAGCCCTAGCCCTAGACCTCGCCCTAGCCCTAGCCCTAACCCTAACCTAAAACAAACACTAACACTAACACTAACACTAACACTAACACTAACCCTTATCTTGGATTGTTCTTGCGGTGTTCATTCATCCTAACGCTAACCCTAACCCTAACCCTAACCCTAATCCTAATCTTGGATTGTTCTTGTGGTGTTCATTCACCCAAACCCTAACCCTAACCCTAGCCCTAACCCTAACCCTAACCCTAACCCTAACCCTAACCCTAACACTAACACTAAGACTAACACTAACCCTTATCTTGGATTGTTCTTGCGGTGTTCATTCATCCTAACGCTAACCCTAACCCTAACCCTAACCCAACCCAACCCTAACCCAACCCAACCCTAACCCTAACCCTAACCCTAACCCTAACCCTAACCCTAACCCTGACCCTAACCCTAATCTTGGATTGTTCTTGCGGTGTTCATTCACCCTAACCCTAACCCTAATCCTAATCTTGGATTGTTCTTGCGGTGTTCATACACCCTAACCCTAACCCTAACCCTAACACTCACACTAACCCTAATCTTGGATTGTTCTTGCGGTGTTCATTCACCCTAACCCCAACCCCAACCCTAACCCTAACCCTAACCCTAACCCTAACCCTAACCCTAACCCTAACCCTAACCCTAACCCTAACCCTAATCTTGGATTGTTCTTGCGGTGTTCATTCACCCTAACCCTAACCCTAACCCTAACCCTAACCCTAACTCTAACACTAACACTAACACTAACACTAACCCTTATCTTGGATTGTTCTTGCGGTGTTCATTCACCCTAACCCTAATCCTAACCCTAACCCTAACCCTAACCCTAACCCTAACCCTAACCCTAACACTAACACTAACACTAACACTAACCCTTATCTTGGATTGTTCTTGCGGTGTTCATTCATCCTAACCCTAACCCTAACCCTAACCCTAACCCTAACCCTAAGCTTGGATTGTTCTTGCGGTGTTCATTCACCCTAACCCTAACCCTACGCCTACCCCTAACCCTAACCCTAACCCGAACACTAACAAGAACACTAACCCGAACCCTAACCCTAACCCTAACATAACACTAACACTAACACTAACACTAACCCTTATCTTGGATTGTTCTTGCGGTGTTCATTCACCCTAACCCTAACCCTAACCCTAACCCTAAGCTTGGATTGTTCTTGCGGTGTTCATTCACCCTAACCCTAACCCTACGCCTACCCCTACCCCTAACCCTAACCCGAACACTAACCCGAACACTAACCCTAACCCTAACCCTAACATAACACTAACACTAACACTAACACTAACCCTTATCTTGGATTGTTCTTGCGGTGTTCATTCATCCTAACCCTAACCCTAACCCTAACACTAACCCTAAGCTTGGATTGTTCTTGCGGTGTTCATTCACCCTAACCCTAACCCTACGCCTACCCCTAACCCTAACCCTAACCCGAACACTAACAAGAACACTAACCCGAACCCTAACCCTAACCCTAACATAACACTAACACTAACACTAACACTAACACTAACCCTTATCTTGGATTGTTCTTGCGGTGTTCATTCACCCTAACCCTAACCCTAACCCTAACCCTAAGCTTGGATTGTTCTTGCGGTGTTCATTCACCCTAACCCTAACCCTAACCCTACGCCTACCCCTAACCCTAACCCTAACCCGAACACTAACCCGAACACTAACCCTAACCCTAACCCTAACATAACACTAACACTAACACTAACACTAACACTAACACTAACCCTTATCTTGGATTGTTCTTGCGGTGTTCATTCACCCTAACCCTAACCCTAACCCTAACCCTAACCCTAACCCTAACCCTAACCCTAACATAACACTAACACTGACACTAACACTAACACTAACACTAACCCTTGTCTTGGATTGTTCTTGCAGTGTTCATTCACCCTAACCCTAACCCTAACCCTAACTCTAACCCTAATCTTGGATTGTTCTTGCGGTGTTCATTCACCCAAACCCTAACCCTAACCCTAACCCTACGCTTGGATTGTTCTTGCGGTGTTCATTCACCCTAACCCTAACCCTAACCCTACGCCTACCCCTAACCCTAACCCTAACCCGAACACTAACCCGAACCCGAACACTAACCCTAACCCTAGCCCTAACCCTAACATAACACTAACACTAACACTAA
>NW_028113120.1:145000-152500 GCF_964234715.1 Podarcis melisellensis | reverse complement strand
CTAACCCTAACCCTAACCCTAACCCTAACCCTAGCCCTAGCCCTAGCCCTAGCCCTCGCCCTAGCCCTAGCCCTAACCCTAACCTAAAACAAACACTAACACTAACACTAACACTAACCCTTATCTTGGATTGTTCTTGCGGTGTTCATTCATCCTAACGCTAACCCTAACGCTAACCCTAACCCTAATCCTAATCTTGGATTGTTCTTGTGGTGTTCATTCACCCAAACCCTAACCCTAACCCTAGCCCTAGCCCTAACCCTAACCCTAACCCTAACCCTAACCCTAACCCTAACACTAACACTAAGACTAACACTAACCCTTATCTTGGATTCTTCTTGCGGTGTTCATTCATCCTAACGCTAACCCTAACCCTAACCCTAACCCAACCCAACCCTAACCCAACCCAACCTTAACCCTAACCCTAACCCTAACCCTAACCCTAACCCTAACCCTAACCCTGACCCTGACCCTAACCCTAATCTTGGATTGTTCTTGCGGTGTTCATTCACCCTAACCCTAACCCTAATCCTAATCTTGGATTGTTCTTGCGGTGTTCATACACCCTAACCCTAACCCTAACCCTAACACTAACACTAACCCTAATCTTGGATTGTTCTTGCGGTGTTCATTCACCCTAACCCCAACCCTAACCCTAACCCTAACCCTAACCCTAACCCTAACCCTAACCCTAATCTTGGATTGTTCTTGCGGTGTTCATTCACGCTAACCCTAACCCTAACACTAACACTAACACTAACACTAACCCTTATCTTGGATTGTTCTTGCGGTGATCATTCACCCTAACCCTAATCCTAACCCTAACCCTAACCCTAACCCTAACACTAACACTAACACTAACACTAACACTAACACTAACACTAACACTAACACTAACACTAACACTAACCCTTATCTTGGATTGTTCTTGCGGTGTTCATTCATCCTAACCCTAACCCTAACCCTAACCCTAACCCTAACCCTAAGCTTGGATTGTTCTTGCGGTGTTCATTCACCCTAACCCTAACCCTACGCCTACCCCTAACCCTAACCCTAACCCGAACACTAACAAGAACACTAACCCGAACCCTAACCCTAACCCTAACATAACACTAACACTAACACTAACACTAACACTAACACTAACCCTTATCTTGGATTGTTCTTGCGGTGTTCATTCACCCTAACCCTAACCCTAACCCTAAGCTTGGATTGTTCTTGCGGTGTTCATTCACCCTAACCCTAACCCTACGCCTACCCCTAACCCTAACCCTTACCCGAACACTAACCCGAGCACTAACCCTAACCCTAACCCTAACATAACACTAACACTAACACTAACACCAACCCTTATCTTGGATTGTTCTTGCGGTGTTCATTCATCCTAACCCTAACCCTAACCCTAACACTAACCCTAAGCTTGGATTGTTCTTGCGGTGTTCATTCACCCTAACCCTAACCCTACGCCTACCCCTAACCCTAACCCTAACCCGAACACTAACAAGAACACTAACCCGAACCCGAACCCGAACCCTAACATAACACTAACACTAACACTAACACTAACACTAACACTAACACTAACCCTTATCTTGGATTGTTCTTGCGGTGTTCATTCACCCTAACCCTAACCCTAACCCTAACCCTAAGCTTGGATTGTTCTTGCGGTGTTCATTCACCCTAACCCTAACCCTACGCCTAACCCTAACCCTAACCCTAACCCGAACACTAACCCGAACACTAACCCTAACCCTAACCCTAACATAACACTAACACTAACACTAACACTAACACTAACCCTTATCTTGGATTGTTCTTGCGGTGTTCATTCACCCTAACCCTAACCCTAACCCTAACCCTAACCCTAACCCTAACATAACACTAACACTGACACTAACACTAACACTAACACTAACACTAACACTAACCCTTGTCTTGGATTGTTCTTGCAGTGTTCATTCACCCTAACCCTAACCCTAACCCTAACCCTAACTCTAACCCTAATCTTGGATTGTTCTTGCGGTGTTCATTCACCCTAACCCTAACCCTAACCCTACGCCTACCCCTAACCCTAACCCTAACCCGAACACTAACCCGAACCCGAACACTAACCCTAACCCTAGCCCTAACCCTAACATAACACTAACACTAACACTAACACTAACCCTTATCTTGGATTGGTCTTGCGGTGTTCATTCATCCTAACGCTAACCCTAACCCTAACCCTAACCCTAACCCTGACCCTAACCCTAATCTTGGATTGTTCTTGCGGTGTTCATTCACCCTAACCCTAACCCTAACCCTAACACTAACCATTATCTTGGATTGTTCTTGCGGTGTTCATTCATCCTAACCCTAACCCTAACACTAACCCGAAGCTTGGGTTGTTCTTGCGGTGTTCATTCACCCTAACCCTAACCCTCACCCTAACATAACACAAACACTAACACTAACACTAACACTAACCCTTATCTTGGATTGTTCTTGCAGTGTTCATTCACCCTAACCCTAACCCTAACCCTAACTCTAACCCTAATCTTGGATTGTTCTTGCGGTGTTCATTCACCCTAACCCTAACCCTAACCCTAACCCTAACCCTAACCCTAACCCTAATCTTGGATTGTTCTTGCGGTGTTCATTCAGCCTAACCCTAACCCTAACCCTAACCCTAACCCTAACCCTAGCCCTAGCCCTAGACCTAGCCCTAGCCCTAGCCCTAGCCCTAGCCCTAGCCCTAGCCCTAGCCCTAGCCCTAACCCTAACCCTAACCCTAACACTAACACTAACCCTTATCTTGGATTGTTCTTGCGGTGTTCATTCATCCTAATGCTAACGCTAACCCTAACCCTAACCCTAACCCTAATACTAACACTAACACTAACACTAACCCTTATCTTGGATTGTTCTTGCGGTGTTCATTCATCCTAACCCTAACCCTAATCCTAACCCTAACCTTAACCCTAACCCTAACCCTAACCCTAACCCTAACCCTAACCCTAACCCTAAGCTTGGATTGTGCTTGCGGTGTTCATTCACCCTAACCCTAACCCTAACCCTAACCCTAAAACATAACACTAACACTAACCCTTATCTTGGATTGTTCTTGCGGTGTTCATTCACCCTAACCCGAACCCGAACCCTAACCCTAACCCTAACCCTAACCCTAATCTTGGATTGTTCTTGCGGTGTTCATTCACCCTAACCCTAACCCTAACCCTAACCCTAACACTAACACTAACCCTAACCCTAACCCTAATCTTGCATTGTTCTTGCGGTGTTCATTCACCCTAACCCTAACCCTAACCCTAACCCTAACCCTAACCCTAACCCTAACCCTAACCCTAGCCCTAGCCCTAGCCCTAGCCCTAGCCCTCGCCCTACCCCTAGCCCTAACCCTAACCCTAACCCTAACATTAACACTAACACTAACCCTTATCTTGGATTGTTCTTGCGGTGTTCATTCATCCTAACGCTAACCCTAACCCTAACCCTAACCCTAACCCTAACCCTAACCCTAACCCTAACCCTAATCCTAATCTTGGATTGTTCTTGCGGTGTTCATTCACCCAAACCCTAACCCTAACCCTAGCCCTAGCCCTAACCCTAACCCTAACCCTAACCCTAACCCTAACCCTAACCCTAACACTAACACTAAGACTAACACTAACCCTTATCTCGGATTGTTCTTGCGGTTTTCATTCATCCTAACGCTATCCCTAACCCTAACCCTAACCCTAACCCTAATCCTAACCTTGGATTGTTCTTGCGGTGTTCATTCACCCAAACCCTAACCCTAACCCTAGCCCTAGCCCTAACCCTAACCCTAACCCTAACCCTAACCCTAACCCTAACCCTAACACTAACACTAAGACTAACACTAACCCTTATCTCGGATTGTTCTTGCGGTTTTCATTCATCCTAACGCTATCCCTAACCCTAACCCTAACCCAACCCAACCCTAACCCAACCCAACCCTAACCCTAACCCTAACCCTAACCCTAACCCTAACCCTAACCCTAACCCTAACCCTAACCCTGACCCTAACCCTAATCTTGGATTGTTCTTGCGGTGTTCTTTCACCGTAACCCTAACCCTAACCCTAACCCTAATCCTAATCTTGGATTGTTCTTGCGGTGTTCAATCACCCTAACCCTAACCCTAACCCTAAGCCTAACACTAACACTAACCCTTATCTTGGATTGTTCTTGCGGTGTTCATTCACCCTAACCCTAACCCTAACCCTAACCCTAACCCTAACCCTAACACTAACACTAACACTAACACTAACACTAACCCTTATCTTGGATTGTTCTTGCGGTGTTCATTCATCCTAACCCTAACCCTAACCCTAACCCTAACCCTAACCCTAACCCTAACCCTAAGCTTGGATTGTTCTTGCGGTGTTCATTCACCCTAACCCTAACCCTACGCCTACCCCTAACCCTAACCCTAACCCGAACACTAACCCGAACCCTAACCCTAACCCTAACCCTAACCCTAACCCTAACCCTAACCCTAACCCTAACCCTAACATAACACTAACACTAACACTAACACTAACCCTTATCTTGGATTGTTCTTGCGGTGTTCATTCATCCTAACCCTAACCCTAATCCTAACCCTAACCCTAACCCTAACCCTAACCCTAACCCTAACCCTAACCCTAACCCTGACCCTAACCCTAAGCTTGGATTGTTCTTGTGGTGTTCATTCACCCTAACCCTAACCCTAACCCTAACCCTAAAACATAACACTAACACTAACCCTTATCTTGGATTGTTCTTGCGGTGTTCATTCACCCTAACCCGAACCCGAACCCTAACCCTAACCCTAACCCTAACCCTAACCCTAACCCTAATCTTGGATTGTTCTTGCGGTGTTCATTCACCCTAACCCTAACCCTAACCCTAACCCTAACCCTAACACTAACACTAACCCTAACCCTAATCTTGGATTGTTCTTGCGGTGTTCATTCACCCTAACCCTAACCCTAACCCTAACCCTAACCCTAACCCTAACCCTAACCCTAACCCTAACCCTAACCCTAACATTAACACTAACACTAACCCTTATCTTGGATTGTTCTTGCGGTGTTCATTCATCCTAACGCTAACGCTAACCCTAACCCTAACCCTAACCCTAACCCTAACCCTAACCCTAATCCTAATCTTGGATTGTTCTTGCGGTGTTCATTCACCCAAACCCTAACACTAACCCTAGCCCTAGCCCTAACCCTAACCCTAACCCTAACCCTAACACTAACACTAACACTAACACTAAGACTAACAGTAACCCTTATCTTGGATTGGTCTTGCGGTGTTCATTCATCCTAACGCTAACCCTAACCCTAACCCTAACCCTAACCCTAACCCTAATCCTAATCTTGGATTGTTCTTGCGGTGTTCATTCACCCAAACCCTAACCCTAACCCTAGCCCTAGCCCTAACCCTAACCCTAACCCTAACCCTAACCCTAACCCTAACACTAACACTAAGACTAACACTAACCCTTATCTTGGATTGTTCTTGCAGTTTTCATTCATCCTAACGCTAACCCTAACCCTAACCCTAACCCTAACCCAACCCAACCCTAACCCAACCCAACCCAACCCTAACCCTAACCCTAACCCTAGCCCTAACCCTAACCCTAACCCTAACCCTGACCCTAACCCTAATCTTGGATTGTTCTTGCGGTGTTCTTTCACCGTAACACTAACCCTACCCCTAACCCTGACCCTAATCCTAATCTTGGATTGTTCTTGCGGTGTTCAATCACCCTAACCCTAACCCTAACCCTAAGCCTAACACTAACACTAACCCTTATCTTGGATTGTTCTTGCGGTGTTCATTCACCCTAACCCTAACCCTAACCCTAACCCTAACCCTAACCCTAACCCTAACCCTAACACTAACACTAACACTAACACTAACACTAACCCTTATCTTGGATTGTTCTTGCGGTGTTCATTCATCCTAACCCTAACCCTAACCCTAACCCTAACCCTAACCCTAAGCTTGGATTGTTCTTACGGTGTTCATTCACCCTAACCCTAACCCTAACCCTACGCCTACCCCTAACCCTAACCCTAACCCGAACACTAACCCGAACCCTAACCCTAACCCTAACCCTAACCCTAACCCTAACATAACACTAACCCTAACACTAACACTAACCCTTATCTTGGATTGTTCTTGCGGTGTTCATTCACCCTAACCCTAACCCTAACCCTAACCCTAAGCTTGGATTGTTCTTGCGGTGTTCATTCACCCTAACCCTAACCCTACGCCTACCCCTAACCCTAACCCGAACACTAACCCGAACCCGAAACCGAACCCTAACCCGAACCCTAACATAACACTAACACTAACACTAACACTAACACTAACACTAACACTAACACTATCCCTTATCTTGGATTGTTCTTGCGGTGTTCATTCACCCTAACCCTAACCCTAACACTAACCCTTATCTTGGATTGTTCTTGCGGTGTTCATTCACCCTAACCCTAACCCTAACCCTAACCCTAACCCTAACACTAACCCTTATCTTGGATTGTTCTTGCGGTGTTCATTCATCCTAACCCTAACCCTAACCCTAAACCTAACCCTAAGCTTGGATTGTTCTTGCGGTGTTCATTAACCCTAACCCCAACCCTAACCCTAACCCTAACCATAACCCTAACCCTGACATAACACTAACACTATCACTAACACTAACACTAACCCTTATCTTGGATTGTTCTTGCGGTGTTCATTCACCCTAACCCTAACCCTAACCCTAACCCTAACCCTAACCCTAACCCTAACTCTAACAATAATCTTGGATTGTTCTTGCAGTGTTCATTCACCATAACCCTAACCCTAACCCTAACCCTAACCCTAATCTTGGATTGTTCTTGCGGTGTTCATTCAGCCTAACCCTAACCCTAACCCTAACCCTAACCCTAGCCCTAGACCTAGACCTAGCCCTAGTCCTATCCCTAGCCCTAACCCTAACCCTAACCCTAACCCTAACCCTAACACTAACACTAACCCTTATCTTGGATTGTTCTTGCGGTGTTCATTCATCCTAACGCTAACGCTAACGCTAACCCTAACCCTAACCCTAACCCTAACCCTAATACTAACACTAACACTAACCCTTATCTTGGATTGTTCTTGCGGTGTTCATTCATCCTAACCCTAACCCTAACCCTAACCCTAAGCTTGGATTGTTCTTGCGGTGTTCATTCACCCTAACCCTAACCCTAACCCTAACCCTAACCCTAACCCTAACACTAACACTAACCCTTATCTTGGATTGTTCTTGCGGTGTTCATTCATCCTAACCCTAACCCTAACCCTAACCCTAACCCTAACCCTAACCCTAACCCTAACCCTAACCCTAAGCTTGGATTGTTCTTGCGGTGTTCATTCACCCTAACCCTAACCCTAACCCTACGCCTACCCCTAACCCTAACCCTAACCCGAACACTAACCCGAACCCGAACCCTAACCCTAA